>NW_024740787.1:0-287500 GCF_018991925.1 Homarus americanus | reverse complement strand
ATGCATAAGGTGCAATTAGTGTTTACTCAAGAGGTTTACAGAAGGGTAAATCACTAACAATTACAAAGGTGGAAACTCATCATGTCAACTGTGTCTGCAGAACATTCACATTTTTATGACCTTTAACTCCAAACCCCTAAAGAGGTTATAAGCTTTACCTCAGTAATGGCTGCTGGCAAGTCATCCTCAAACTCAATGGAGCTTTCAGAAATATATCGCGATCTCCTCATCTATGAAATCAAATGTTACAAGTCACATTATACAGAAACTTATCTATATATACATTACTCACTACTACTATTTCATGAAAAAATAAATAAATTGGTCTACATAAATAATACTTTCTAGCCAACTTATACAGAATAGAAATGAAAACATTTTTATACATACAGTATAGTAAAATTTTCAATCCTGCAAAGCACAATATTAAAAAAGCTGGGTGTTTCAAAGCAATAAAAAAATACTTCGATAAAAATGGAATGTTAGTGCCAATTATGTGTGGCTAACAATAACTACGGTATACATAGTTTTAAATACCATCGGGTGATATAGAACTCAACCATATCATTTAATGATGATTATTATCAATAAGCTCATCACAAAATAATAGCTCTAGGTATTTGTCTGCTTCTGTGGAATTTCACTATATGTACTGTAATAAACACTAATTCCTTAAGTACCATATACAGCAAAATAATACTGTACCTAATTTTGCTTGTACATCTACAAAGGTAAATATATATTACAATATTAAGGTTACCAATAAAACTTTCTGCTTCACTGCAATCTTCATACTCATCATCATCATCGTCATCATTATTAATGCACAGCTAAATGAAAAACAAGAGATAGGTCAATAAATGTATATAACCTTATCAGTAGAGCATCTCAAGTTCAAAAGCTGAGCCCTTGCATTATGTGACTCTGAATTGATTTACATTTGAATTAAAATTCACCTAAAATGATAATTTCATTTATTTTCCCCCAAATTTGGATGAACTATTTATTTTTTTATTCACTTTATGCTCATAGCTTGTGCAGTATGTGTACATATAACTACTTTTTTAGTGCAAATATCACATACAGGCAAATGCAGTTTACCAGTTTATGAGATCGTTACGTTCCTCAAAAACTTCTCCAAAACTGATTTTTCATAAATCGATGCACAATTTGTCAGACTACCCCAAAATGTCCTAAAATGACACAAAACGTATTCAAAGAAATTTTTTTGTACACAATGATTCCTGTAAAAACTACAAGTACCAGACACCTGAGTAATGAAATATCCAAATAACGACATGAATCTTAGAAAAAATTATTTAAAAATTAGACAAAATATTTTGCGTATCTTGCGGGTCACTGTTGCTGTTGTGGAGCGACGCAGCAGGGAACGAAGGATTGAAACCTTATTCCACTTTACTCATTGTTAATTCAACCTATAATTTGACCCTAGCCTTTGAAAAATACAGTACAATAAGCCCTCGTTATTCACGAGGGTTAGGTTCCAAGGAATGGCATTAATAGGCAACACCGTGAACAGCAACCTATACTACCTTAGTGCACTACAGTGAGTTCTGCTATAACGCGTGTTTTGATAACGCGAATTTGCTCTAACGCGATTTATGAATTCGGAACAATATTTGTATAACGCGAACGCTTGTTTGCTATAACGCGATTTTGGCTTACTATTTCTCCAATTTTGTGGTATTAACTGTGAATATGGTAAAGAAGAATATCTCCAAAAAGCGTTCTGATGATAGAATTCCCGGTGATTATCGTAAAAGAAAGGATATAACACTTGAAGAGAAGCTCGATGTTATCAACCTCAAAATCACCCTTCTCCCCCATCAAGTTACATTCATATTTTTTCAAGGTAAAGTGTTAAATTTACTGTATGATTTCATTATTAGATATGAATGTAACATTTATTTAGACTGTGCTATCCTTTGTGTTAGGCTAACTACTAAATTTTTTCGATTTCGAGTAATCTGCACCTAACCCTATTTTCTCCATAAGCCCTGTTATTTCTATTACGCGATTTTCTATAACACGATATTTTACAAGAACACAATTATCGCGTTATAGCAGAACTACCTGTACTGTATACCTATACCAAACAGCCGACCATCCTTGGTAACACACATCCCCTCTTTTAACTTATCTAATAATTCAACTTTCTTTGTCAGGGTTATCACTAAGCTTAGGATAATTATGCATTTAAAAATGGCTAAATATGCATGCAAATATGCAGTAAAAACTGAGAAAATATGCACTTTAAAATATGTTAATAAATAATAACTACTAAGTTAATGACTCCTTTTCTGTACATTTTCTCAGTAAATTCACTTTCCCACACAGGATGTCGCCGAAGTAGGATTTTTTAAAGAAGGATCAAATACAAAAAACAATATACTAACGTAAAGTAATTTATTAAACAATACTGAAAAAAGTATTTTCCTTTTAAGAAAACTGAAGAACAAAAGAATGTCAAGAGGGAACTAATGGAGCCCGTGCATCTATATCCTGCCTGGCTGAACACGAACCCATCACGTACAGTTCATGTCCACTGACCAGCCAATCACGGCCTAGCTAACCACAGCCTATGTTGAGCGATATAAACGTCACTTACGTATTTTCCTTTTGGATATTATGACGCTAAAACAAAATCGCGTATTTTCGATTTTGTATCAGTGCAACAAAATGGACATTTACAGTCAACCCTCACTTTACGAGGTCCCACATTCCGCGTTTCCACGGTGCCCTGCCAGAACCCAGGATGCTCACATTCCGCGGTGGGTGTACCCCTTTACGCGGGTGAAGTATAATTTTTTTATTTAGCTCATAAAATTCATACAAATTATCCGGCCAGAATATAATTTACATTGCTGGAATTCATACAATTTGATGATCATTTTGAATATAAACATCATAGATTTTGCATAAGACATACAAATTTTAGATATAATGTTTACTCTGAGTAAATATGTTATCTTTTGTGCAAAATATATGACATTTATATTCAAAATATTCCTGGTCTTACAAGGAATCCAGCAATGTCAATTATATTATCCTAACTTTGGTCTGATTTATTATTTATTACTAAAAAGGTAAACAGTCTGGTATTCCCACACATTCATCTAGTAGGGAGGGAGGGACCGGCGACCGACCACCTGGCACGGTGTGAAGAATATTTTTTTTTTATTAACTGAAGATATTTGTTTTAGCTCATAAAATTCATACAAATTACCCGGCCAGAATATAATTTACATTGCTGGAATTCCTACAATTTGATGATCATTTTGAATATAAACATCATAGATTTTGCATTAGACATACAAATTTTAGATATAATGTTTACTCTGAGTAAATATGTTATCTTTTGTGCAAAATATATGACATTTATATTCAAAATATTCCTGGTCTTACAAGGAATCCAGCAATGTCAATTATATTATCCTAACTTTAGTTTGAGGTATTATTTATTACTATACCTGGTTTTCCCCAAAAATTTCTCAGAGAGGGAAGAGCCAGGAGTGTAGTGTGAGAAGAGGGGGAGGGAGTTGAGTCCATTATTTGAATGGACATTAACTTGGCGACTGTATTTCTCTTAAGTATTAATTGTGTGCATGTACCATCATAAAATTAAGATGTTATTTTTACTAGAACATAGGTATTGTGTTGAAAAAAGTGGAGTTTGGGGGTCAGCTGGTCTCTATTTCATTTAATCCCATATGTTATGTTATTCACTTTACGCGTTTCTCACTTTCCGCGGTACCCTGTGGGTTTCATTAACCGCGTAAAGTGAGGGTTGACTGTATTATATTTCAAATATCAGTAATTTCTGCCCCAGCGTTGCTGTTATGCTCGCGAATTTTTTGACCCTTGAGGTTGAAGAATGTTTTATAATATTTTGGAATTTTCCAAATATATGCCTTATAAAACAAAAAATATGAATATGCACTTTAGCTCAAAAATGGCTTAAATATGCATTTGCATATGCACATATGCAAATGCATAATTATCCTAGGCCTAGTTATCACTGACGTCTGCTTTTTACATTTTATTCCACTAGCATCACTAGCAATGGCACTCGGCAGTCTTTTAAGTGCCATTTCACACAGAAACACTAATGTTTTGAAAGTACAATATGAGATGCTGCATTGAAAGACTCATTGTGCTGCCGGAAAAGGCTTGCAAGCTAGCCACCACATCCACCATCTGTTTAATGCGATTTGTCGAAATCACGAATTGCAAACCCGCGAATGGCAAGGGTCTACTGTACTAGGTGTAATCCTAGACATAATTTGCAGACAGACAACACCAAAGAGTCTCGGCTGTGACCACCACCACATAAGCCGATGCTATGAACAGTGTTGCCATTTCTGAAACTGAATTCCCAGCAGTTACCAACTCCTATGAGAAATAAGATAAAATAATATATACCAATAAGTGTGAGGAATAAATAAAAATGTTACTGAACAGTAGTCCCTCGCCAACCACGGAGGTTAGGTTCCTGGAAAACCCCATGGCAGAACCCAGTAACGTTACGCTCTTCCCACACGCTAGTCTATCAAGCACTTCGACTTTCTTTCTAGTCATTAGGTTCCCTGTCCCCTTCACTTTCTTCTCACCTTTATCACTCAGACTCACTGCATGCTTTAGGGCCATGTTATTACAGTAGAAAATACATAATAAATATCCAGTGTATGGAGCAATAAAATATGTCTGCACTGTACAAGATCACAAAACTTGAGAGAATGCTGCGAGCAGTGACAAGAAGCTGAACACTGCGCAGATGAATACATTGGAAGAAGGAAAATGACTGTGCGTTAAACCGTGGATAACAAACTATCACACATTCGGTGAAAAACTGAGGGTGAGTACAGTAGACTCTTGATAACTCAGGATTCTATATAACTTAACATGGCAGTAAAATATTCAACTGTATGAATTATCTTTTTACGTAACTCTCAATAATCCGAGTTACAATGAGGCAATCTGGGAATGGTGAAATATGTGGAAAAAACACAGGATGTGTGGGGGGTTCTGCTGCTCAGTTAAGCATTGGTCACCCTAGTGTGAGGATACCCACCCCAAGGTGCTTGACTTATTTTCCTTATTTTCACAACTTATGCAAAGTGCTATTCAGCCCTCATAGCTTCTGCACCATCACCAAGGCCTAGGAGAAGTGAAATGAAGTTGAAATCCCTGAGACTATGTTACCAAGTCAATCTTCAGTTGGTGCCGTAAGCACTTACAGTACTGAACTGTATACAGGGTATAAGGTAGTGAGTGAGCCCACATCACCTCTGACACCTACCTCATAGCACTGGAACTTGAATTATTCTCATCCTTTGCCTGCAGTGCTGGCAAGTGTTAATTTTTACACAAGTTTCCTGATTATGGGAAGTTATTTTGGAAAAAAAAAATTAGGCATTGGGTTGGTCGGCAAGGGGCTATTATGAAAAACGGAAGAGATGAAGGAGGTGAAAGAAAGGGTGGAAGTGCCTCAATAACGCAGGATGGTTAGAGCCCCATATATTCTGAGTTATCAAGGGTTTATTGTAGTTGAATTGACCTAAGTTTGCTAGAATTCATCCAGGCTGGGTTGAATTTGCTCAAATACATGTAAAGGTATAGCTAAGCCAGTTATCATGGCAACTGAATGTTTATTTGAATTGTCATGGTTCTAAACAGACCAGTTTTTGTAAACAGCTGCAGTCACCCCCGACCCCTTTCCCCATATTATGGGCAGACAGGGTGTAATTGGTCTATCCAACAGATTAACAGATCAACCCATGTCATCTGGCAAAGGTTGTATGCCAGAAAATATTTATTGTACCAAAGTTGACCTTTACATAAAAAAGTTTAATCCTCTTTTAGTAATACTGCTGTCAGGAAAGCAAGCATGAACTACACATGCTTCCCTGTTGGGTGCTGTAAATGCTTTTGTGCTTCACCTTGCACAGAATGCAAGAGGGTGCCCAATAAACTAGCCCCCCTAGCAGGGTATAGTTAAAAAAATTTTACTGCTGTCACATTTGAGCAATTAACTACCTTTAGGAACCATGGACAAATTTATAATTTTCGCTTGAATAATGACAAAATCTTCTTTATGATTAGTATTCTATATTAGAAGTTTTCAACTAATTAAATTCTTTATCAATAACAAAATCTACTTTGGGTTATTATGGTACATTAGTTATTGGTACCTTTAAAACACTGGAGTTGCAAATCTGGTTACTCCTCAGCATAGAAAAACAGACCAAGCTATTGTCACGTTAAGGGTTGGAATCGAGATGACCTACTTACCTTGAATGTACACTCCTAATATAGGATTTCACCTGTTCTGAGGGTTCTTAAAAATTAATAATGAGATAATCAATTTTTAAGCTGGTATTTAATTTTCCAATATGACTGCAGTTGCAATATTTGGAAGAACAAATATCTCGGCCTATACTATACAGTCATTTAAGAGAGTTATCCAAAAAAATTACAAGAGTAAAATTGAAACTAAACTGGTTCATTGAACTTTGGAAAATGAGAGTAAACGTTTATCCATATCTAACCAACAACAGGAATATGCATGTGGCTTTATTTCTCATATTATGTTTCATTAATAACACATAAGTTTGCTTTTAAAACATCCAAAACACCAAGCTTATGCAACCATAACACCAAACTTTGAGAATAATCTGTGCTTGCAGGAGTTTTCATTATATAAAAATATAGTATTGTTAAGTGCTAAATTATAAAATTAATTAACAACTAAGAAGCAGGGCATCAAGAACTCAAATCCTAACCTCACATAAAATTGCTAAAACAGCAACACAAAGACATATGAATCAATAACATGTGTAAAAAAAACCCTTAGAGCTTACCTGGACAATCTCTGGTAATGGGGCAGGACCTGGAGAAGTTTGTGGTAATGGTAACTGATGATGTTCTTGATATCCAACATTATGTGGTGGTTGTGGGATACTTCCAGTGGCATCTCTGTCTTCCTTAGGGGGTGGCAATGGTGCTGGAACCATCAATGGTTGGGAAGCAGAAGGACTATTAATGTTCATGGGTGCTCCTGGCACAGGGAGCAGCATAGGATTCGGAAGATTTGAAGGCATTCCTCCTGCCATCCCCTGGGCATCTTTCTCAGTATTAACGTAACGTGATTCTGTTGAAGTATATCAATATTTATAATGGCTCACAACCTCATTCTGCCTCTGACTGTCTACTGAGTCACACACAAACATATAGTAGTGACTGGCTATTCCCTGTTGTTTCTTGACTTGTCCTTATTAACCCTCACCAACATGAATGTAATAAAAAAGTACCGCATTTTTCGGCTTGGAAGACGCTGCATCGTGGAAGACGCACCCTGATTTTTTTAATGTAATTCTAGGAAAAACACTTTTTATACTTACTAACCGACACCAGTGAAACCGTTGCTTGATATACAGCCCTTTTGGCACAAGTACACACACTTCTGTGAATATCATCACTTAGAACTGCTTATCAGTCGTCATTTTCATAAATCTAAAAAAAAAATATCTGTACAAGTGGAAATCTTTAATACAGCACTCATTTTATATACCTGGTCCCCTCCGCGTCTATCGGGCTGTAGTGTTTTCATTATTTCTCTTGTTTTTGTCGGAATGACAACGACGGGAAATATTTTCCAACAGTAGAAGGTAAGCAAATGTAAAGTGTCGTTATAATAAATGGTAAACAATTTGCCTTCGGCACTCGGTGTTTCAGGCAATGCGATCCTCAGTTTATAGGACGTAGAGTGTTTTTACTGAAGGTTTTGTTGTTCCAATACCCTCAAAAACTTGGGTCTACCTATAAACAAGGAATATCATAAATTAAAGATTTTTTTGGTCAAAAAATCAGGGTCGACCTATAAACTAGGGAGGGTTAAAGACGAGTGTATACGGTAAATAAACAAATAAATACTTCACTAGACCTTCGGCGCCAACTGTCAAAACATGTCAGTGTCACCCCGCCAGGGTTTGGTGGTTATACAGTAGGCTTTAAGTTTTTATATTATATAATATCACAGACTAAAGTTAGAATATAATTTGCATTGCTGGAATCCTTGCATGACAGCGAATAATTTTAATATAAACGTCATATATTTTGCACAAGAGATAAAAATTTTAGTACATTAGTTTAGTACATTTTAGTAATGTACAGTTTTTCAACTGTATTTTGGGGTAAATTTACATAAGTTTCTTCATTTATTTTTATTAATTTACATGCACACACCAAACTAAAAGAAACATACAAGAAATATATGACCTCAGTGCAAACCTGTACTGCACTAAATGATTATGGAACTAGAATTTTTATGTCTAGTGCAAATTATAGCTTGTTTATATTCATATTAATCACTATCTTACAGGAATCCCAGCAATGTAAATTATATTCTCCCAGGTCATTACATTGGTATTTTATAATAGAAAAGCTTGGTCACTCTTAAGGACTGATAAATAAACACACATTAGACCTTCGCGCCAACTGTCAATCACATCACCTCACCTCCCCCCCCGCCCTCCTTCTCCCCCATCTGCCCAGCCAGGGTTTTAGGCTTACAGTTTTTATCTTATATAATATCACAGACTAAAGTTAGGAGAATATAATTTGCATTACTGGAATCCTTGCAAGACACAGAATAATTTGAATATAAACGTCATATATTTTGCACTAGAGATAAAAATTAATCACCTGTATCACATTATAGTAGTGATTTAAGAGTTCTAGTGTATATGTACGTATTTATATATAGTGATTTAAGGGCGATTTAGGGGAATTTTAGGAGTGTTTCCGACTTTATGCGTTTTGGGCTTTACTTTGTATGTACTTTTCTGTGAGCTGGAACCAATTACCCATTGAAATAATGGATTCGGTTAACGAAATTTTCGGTTAACGAAATTTTCGGTTAACGAACGACTCTGTGGAACAAATTGTGTTTGCTAACCGAGGGACCACTGTAATGTTATTTAATGTTAATAAATGTAACAATAGAAGTAGCTAACCATTAATGGTAAAGAAAAAAGTGAGACTACGTGTATGTAAGTGCGCACATGTGAAAACATTTCGTCATTACTCTACATAAGAATATGAAAGCAACACTTATTTACTGTTCACATGTTTTAATTAATGTTTCTAAATTTAAAACAAAAATTCTACTCGTCATAAAGACAGCCAATGTTGTTGTGTTCGTTCTTACTCGGATGACGAAGTTGCCAAGCCATCAGGTTCAACTCCAGCTAAAGCTGTAGAACATAAGAACTTTTCTGTGTTGTTTTTAGTTTTTATTTAACTTTGTGTTATTTTTGTTGGTTTATTAGGATGTTGCTTTATTACAGGTCGTAATTCGCCAAAAAATGTAGGGTAAATAAGGCCAAATTTTGCCAAACATCGAAAGTACCAGTCAAATTAATTTTCTCCATAAGAAGTTGTATTTAAATTTGGACGATTTGAATTTCGCGAGGATTTTACAGTCAAAATAGGTGTCCAAATATGAGAGCCTACGTATGAAGAAACAAACATTCCTGCGCTTTGAGACCAGCAGACAACCTTTAGCAATTCCTCAATTGATGGCGCTGCCGCACCACTGCCATTAGTGGATAGTTCACCATCCCTGGACTGAAGTACTTAGCGTGGATGACGTGGAAACCAAATGGATAAATTATACCAACACCACCACGGAAGCTCACCACCACTTCTTCCCCGAGAAGTCCGTCAGATCTCACCCAGCTGACTTGCCCTGGATCACACCTCGGATCAAAAGACTTATGCAACAGAGAGACAAGAGCCTTTCATCTCAATAACCACATCCGCTACAGGTCCCTTCGCAACCGAGTCATCCGCGAAATACGCACTGCAAAGAAGTCCCACTACCCAACCAAATTACAACACCTGAAGCAGACCAACATCAGTCAATGGTATGGTAAGCTTAAAGAACTCTGTGGACTAAACAATAAGACACACCCCCTCCCCTTCCTTAGCCATCTCACTAATGTTGATGCAGCTGAGCAATCAAATAACCATTTCGCTACTATATGCCAGACGCTCCTCCGGCTTGACACAACCACTCTCCCTGCTTACCTACCAGCCCCCACTTCCCACTGACTTGAAAGAAGAATTTGAAGTAGCAAAACGCCTGGACAAACTAAAATTAAAACGCTCTACCACCCCCATTGACTTACCAATGAAACTCTTCAAGGAGTTCTCCCCGGAGCTTGCTAAACCCCTATATGCTCCATCATCAATGCTTCTCTCAGTCAAGCCAGATGCTCAGCTGACTGGAAGACCTCTTATGTATCACCAGTGCCCAAGTCAACCAGCCCACAATCCTTAAATCAGCTACGACCTATTGCAATCACCCCAATACCCAGCCTAATCTGTGAAAGTTTTGTGTTCGACTGGGCTTATGCTGATATTGCAGGAGTCGTAGACCCTCAGCAATTTGGCAATATGAAAACTTCCTCCACCACTCACTGTCTTGTCAGCTTTCTCGATTACATATACCGCCATCTCGAGAAACAAAAAACGTCTGTAGCTGTCGCCTTCATTGATTTCACTAAAGCATTCGACCTAGTCGACCACAATATAATCATCAACAAAGCTACTGACCTCGGGCTTCGGAGAAGTCTTATACCACGGCTTACAGACTTCCTCAGTGACCGACGCCAAGCTGTACGCTTCCGAGGGGCTGTCTCCACCTTTCAGTCACTCACCTGTGGGCACCAAGATGGGACCACTCTGCTTCCTTATGCTCATCAATGATGCCCTAAGAGAAACCCCTGCTCGCTGGAAATATGTCGACGACTCCACCATTGGGATCAGCGTCAACAATTCTGCTCCCGACTATACCGCCCTTCAGGATTTATTGAACAGTCTCCAAAACTGAGCCACCAACAACCATGTCACCATCAACCATACCAAGACCATGGTTATGCACATCAACCTCTCCGACATTGTCCCACCTCCTTCCATTACTTTAGGTTCGAACACACTCCAGGTTGTAGATTCCACGAAGCTCCTCGGCGTCACCATAGACAACAAACCAAATTGGAAACCACACGTCAGTGAAGTTGTCAAATCCTCCAGTTTCTGTCTCCATCTCCTCCGCCGACTCAAGTCCCTCGGAGTTCCTGCACCCGAGCTCCTCAGTGTTTACACAACAATCATACTTCCCAAGCTCACCTATGCCTCCCCTACCTGGTCTTCCTCCCTAAATGCCACACAATGTAAACACCTAGAAAAAGTGCAAAAGAGGGCATGCAAGATTATTCTTTCCCCTTCCTACTCCACATATCAAGAAGCGCTCAACACACTGACCCTTTCGACTCTCACTGACCATCACCACGACCTCATCTGCAAATTTGGTAAGAAGCTTCTACACCATCCTCGACACCGGCTCCTACTACCACCTGAGATCCCTAGCCCGAGAATTGCTGTTCGACACCACAACCGCATCCAGCCCATACGTGCACGAACTGATCGCTATAAGAACAGCCCAGTCCCAACCATTGTAAAATTATCAATAACTTGTAATAAACCAGTGTATTCACTCCCAGTAAATACTACTTCTTGCACTGTCACTATGTTGAAATGCACTGTAGTTTGAGCTTTTCCCCATCTAGTTATTATATATCTTATTTGTATCACTTATGTTACTTGTATATTATTTGTAATTCGAAACCCATTCCCCAAATATGTAACTGTATATTTTCAGCCTTCTGGCTGCCAAGCTCTTTCAATAAACCGTTAATTATTATTATTATTATTATTATTATTAAACAAACCGCACAGCAGCAAGGGTTGTGTAGCTGCAGCCGTATATCTTTTAATTTTTTACCTACTGACTAAGTAAATAATTGTATTTTTTGCAGTAAATCAACAATATTAATTAAATTAATTGCTTTATTGTCCTGTATAGAGAATACTTGTAATTGCTAAGTACTATAATGAGGCAACAGTCTTTGTAAGGGGCTGATTTCAGTTGACCCTAAGGAAACCTCTGCTACAACTCATCAACTAGCGTCCTGGAAGACGCACGGTAATTTTCAAGGTATATTTTTGTAATAAAAAGTGTGTCTTCCAAGCCAAAAAACACGGTAAACAGTAATGCTGATAGCAAGACATAGAATCTATTTCATTAAAGATGAAAGACATTGTACATTTTGAAAAGGCAGAGTGCACTGCCAACATGACAGGTGCAATGAGCCTTCATGAGGCAAAAATTTATACCATTTGTCACAACCTTCTCTAGCATGTTTTTACTACACACCAGTTCACATCTCGTACTGCAACAACATACTCTGGTAGGTCATTATTGTACAATACTTCACAAGTCAGACAATTCTGACATTTTTAACTTGAGGCTGTGACCTGTAGTTTAAGAAGACCATTAAATATGGGTTTTGTTTCATTTCTTAGAGAAACAAAAAATATTCAACATATTTCATTGAGTATATTTATAAAGGTTAAATAGAAAAATAACAAGTAAAAAAGACCATGTTTCAGCTGATGAAAACACAAATGTTTCCACTACTGTCATTAGATGGCAGGACTGACAGGAATGTTGTCTGTTAGCACAGGCCAACAGCATCTACAGTAAGATTTATGACATCTGCGAGTTCTACTGCTACATTAGCCACCTTGAGTCTGAACAACTGTAGTCCAGGAAGCAGTTGTTCAGACTCAAGTTGAATTTTAATTTATTAATAAGTGTTTTAAACTGATGTGAGTGGTGATTTAAGGGTTTTTTGGTTATGTTTTGGGGCTGCAGTTCTGTACCCTGCTCTTGCACCCTGTCTTTCCCTCCAACACACATCTCTCACTTTTCACGTGATTTTTATTTTTTTATTATCATTTTAGCTGAGGTAAGCCCTGCTTAGTATCAATGACAAAATCCTCCCTAGCCAGTCTCCTTTGTGTATATTTTGTACAATATGTGTCATATAGCAATGATGAGCTCTTTATTAAGCCCTCAGACTTATAACAATTAATTAATGTTTATATATCGATTCTTTAATAGTTTTTTATATTATAATGTTAGTACAGTAGTGCACTTCAACAAATACTGTCTTTATATAAAGCGTATAACAAGGTTAGTGATTACAATAGTCCATCAATTATGAGATAGAACTCTCTTGATAGTTAAGTTACTAACAAAGTTGCTGGCAACAACAAAATAAAATAATGACAAGTGGACAGTCCTCCCTCATGTATCCCTGGCACTGGATGAAGCTATTCCACAGGTCAAAGTTACCTAACAGCTCAACACCCCCCCCCCATAAATCATGTGGCACAGACTTCTTCTTTGGTTATGTGCAAATCTTTACATGGTGAAATTGTCAATAAACAGTAAAATAATGGAAATAACCTTTATCCTCCAGAATGTCCCAAAAGCAGAAATATCAAAGAGACTAGGTAAGGTCTTGCCTGGTCAAAAAGCAGCAAGAAAATGTTGAAAGGTTTATAAATGCATCTCCTAATTATAGACAAATGAATCAAGAAACACCGAGTTTTAACCTGGTGAACTTGAATCCATGCTGGAAGAGCCATTTACAGTAGTTTGGTTGTTATGGCTTTTATACAAGTTCTCTTTGCTGCTGCCTTCAGAATGGGTCAATTTATGTTCAAGTACAGGTACTGTATAACAAAGGTTAGGTTAGGCCAGGTCAGATCAAGTTAGGATTGGTTAGGTACTGTATCTCACAGGTCAATTGTTAATTAACCAGGGTATGAAAGATAAATTTGACTGCAAAATAAATAAATAAATAAAAACATAACTAAATTGTTTTGCACGTACTTCTAGGTCCACCTCTTGTCATCATATGAGGTGAAGTACCAGGACCACCAAGAACACTTTTAGGAGGTGGTGGAGGAGGAGAAGTCACTTCTTCATCTCCATCCTGGTTCACCCATTTTTTCTTCTCTTCATCCCAAATAATCTGCAAAGACATTCATCTTTAATAAAGTACATTTCATGTTTATAAATGAGTGGCTCTGGCATAATTACAACTGCAACTTGGAGTCCATACCAACACATACAAAAAAAAAGTGTTTATGTGCTGTAATGCCCCAATAACCCAAAATAATAAGGGCTCAACCTTCACTGAAATATGGCAAATTCCAAATTATGAACAACAGAATACACCAATGAAAACAATGCATGATTTACAGTTGTATTTTTATCAACTGTTTGTCTATACAATATACCTGTAGGTGTTACACAAGAATTAGTTAGCTTAGCCAATACAATAGATTATATACATTAGATTCACAGACTTAATGCATTTTGTCTATTATCTATGTATTCATAAAAGATATTAACTTCCTGTGAAGATGACCATGCACTGGCTTCAAGGCCATCAAAGACCACCTGACAATCCTGCTAGGTGGAAATGCTTCAGGTGATTTCATGCTGAAACCAATGCCTCTCTATCACTGTGATGCCCTGAACAATGAAGGAGTATTCAATGGAGCATCTCCCTGTCTGATGGAAGTCAAACAGGAAGGCACAGGTTACAGCTGACATCTTTCAACTGATTTGTGTCAAGTTTTTGTCCTGCAGGGAAGTGGTATTGTAAGAAAAAAGATTTGTGAGGTCAAAGCACTGCTGTCACTTGACAATGCTCTTGTCACTCCAACAACTCTACACTACGTCTAGCAGCCAATGGACCAGGCCAACATAGGAAGCAGTCAAGCAATTGGTGAACTTAACAGACGACCAAGATCAGTCAATCTTGGATTTGAGGAAGTCCTACAACATAATGGAGGCAATTAAAAACATCAGTGTTTAATGGAAGCAAGTCAACAGCAGCTGCATGAATGGTGTGTGGGAAGAGGTGATGTCTGAGACATGTTGTGACTTCTGTGGCTTTGAAAATGCTACTTCTGCCATTATAAGTGGCATTGTTCACCTGGCCAACCAAATTGGATAAGATGAAGTTGATGCATACAATGTGGAGGAGCTGCTGAGTTCTCATGGAGACCCCCACTAAGGAAAAACTAGGAGCTAGAAATACAGAATGTTGTAGACGATATGGAAGATGATGCAGATGAAGCTCCCCAAGAAACTTCATGCCATCCCTGTTGTCAGAGGCCATTGCCAGGAATATATCTTCCATTATATAAAGGAAGTCACTTCGGTTATTTTAAGTTCTTCAGACGAATTCAATTATCTTTCCCAAATCACAAAATCTCCACACCCAATTTACCTTGACAAAAAATACTGAAGTACTATACCTCAAAATACTGAACTGTGAATATCAAATTGGTGAGGGTTTAGTGTGTGTATATGTACACACACACTAAAAGTGACAATGAATATATCTGCATCTTACTTACAGTGGGGTTCTTATCATCTGGAAGCACTGCCTGTTTAGATTTCTTCCAGCCAAATAAAGAAGTGATGGACCATCCCCCACTTTTATCCTGAGACTTGTCCAAATCTTTGTCCATTACCTTGCCCTCAACTGACTTATCTTTACTTGAGGTATCTGTTGCACTGTTCATGCTCTGGAATCAAATGCCTTTTATTAGACACAGTACAGTAGACATAATATATTCAAAAGATGTATTACAGACTATTTTCATTAAATTTATAGTGGCTGTGTAATTTTCAAATTATGTTTCCATGGATAATAAAATTCATTAATTAAGAAAATATATGACATGGACCACAGAGATTTGCTTCCATTTTTTTTGGCCACATGAAAAGATAACATGACTCTTTCTTGTATTCAACACATATCTACACCTATGAATACTGAATACATGCTAAAGCAAAATAATTACACATATTAATAAGAATTGCATTAAATGTCTATAACACAAAAGAAGACATGACTCTCTAGATAATAAAATGGCATGGCTTTTGACCATGTACATATACTATAAGCAAAAAATAAACAAACAAACATAATATACTTGACTTAAAACATAAGCATTCACAAGGCACAAAATAACTTAGGTCGTGCACAGGGCCCATTAGTACCTGAGTCATGTGACTGTTAGGGCCCAGTAGTGGAGGAGGTGGACTTGACATTTGTGATGATGGATGAGTAGGTGGCTGAAACAGAGGAGTGGAAGCAGCTGGTCCCATAGGACATGCCAGAGGAAGAAATCCTTTGACCAAAGGCTTTTCACACTCATTTGATGCAGGTGAATGTGATGGTTGTGGTGAAGGCGACGATAACGGCGATGGTGGAGATGAGGGGACGGTACTTGTGATGTCGGCAGTGTCCCCGATGCTCACGAGAGAGGCTTGGTGACGGTAGCGCAACTGGAAGCTGGCCTCAAAGTCTGGCTCTCCAGACCCTATTTCCTCACCATCTTCATACTCATACACGTCCCCTCCAAATTCATCACATTCCTCATCCTGATAGTCATAATTGTCATCATCATCAGGTATTAAAGGAATGAGGCCATCTTCTACGTTACGATCAACAGGATAGGTAATAGCAGCTCGATACGGTGAGGGTGGTTCAGCATTGTGATCACAAAAGCAATTATGGTGACTGACAGAGTTGGAGGAATGTGACTCATAAGGATGATAAATATGAGTGGGCATGGAACAAACAACATTTTGGGAGGATGCAGATGGGGAACTACTATGACTTGGAGCTTCTTCCTCATTATCATCATTGTGAGCAGCAGCATGTAAGCGTGCCTCAGCTCTGGCAATATCTGTGTCTCGTCCCAACCTCGCATGTTCATCGCAGAGGTTTGGGGCTTGACAGCAAATAGTATCAACTTGATATGTGCGTGGGGTAGAAATAGAGTTCTCTGCCTTGCAACTGACAGTACCAAAATGTCTTGCAGATATGGGATCATCAATGGGGAAGGAACCACCAAAAACCAATGGATTTGATGGGACTTTTAGTTTTTGGAAAAAGGGAAGCCTGGATGATGAAAATGTGCATGGAATGAGAGAAGGGGGTAATACTCGGCTGGGATGATTAGCAGGCAGTGTGGCCATCATTTCAATGTTGGCAACTCTACCAGGGAAGTGGTGGTGCTTTGTGCCAAGTAAAAATTCATTCTGGTCTAAATGCCTATGTGCTGATGCCATACTAACATGAGGTCTAGCAGGGTCAGTGCTACCATGAACTCTAGGGCCAGTGCCACTGGTTGTACCAGCTGAACTAGTCCTCTGCTCCTTCTTAGCCCAGTTCTCTTTTTCTTCAGTCTGACTTGCCTGAGGCTTGAAGGACACCCTCTTGGTCCTATTTTCTAGCTTCGTAGGCTGGACTGGGGTCTCCCCTCGGCAACCCTCTCGGTTCCCCCTTTCTGACTTCTTGTCCACTCTCTTGAGGTCATTGTTACCCTATGATCCACAGGACAAAGCAGTATAGCCATGGGTCACCTACCTCCACCTCTACAGCACTTAAGTTTCTAGCTTAACTATATCATTAGCTGTAGCAATATAAAGGTACTACTACTATCAATTTACAGGTATTTTGTTCACAAATTTAAAATACTTATGTAGTAATGGGCCTTGTGATAAAAACCTTCTCAATTTTATGAAAAAATTAAGTTCACTAATAAGAACCTATTGCTAAAAGTACAAGGTAATATAGTTAAATGGCCAGAAAAAGAAATTGCCTAAAAACCAAAAAACTCTCACAAACAATCCTTTAATTAATGTTCAAGTACATTGTAATGAAAATGTATGGAATAATTGATGAAGCTCCATAATATAAACAAAATAATTTTAGCTTATTTAATAAGGTTAATACTTCATATGCAAATAAAAAAATTGCTTAAACACCAGTAACTGACAATGAATCATTAGGTTTGCACAAGACTTTAAACCTGCCATGTGAATGGAAAGTTTCAGAAAATCATAGAAAATAGGATTTAGGATAAATAATTTTCGTCCCATAATCTCCTATAATTACAGTGATCCCTCAGTTAACGAACACAATTCGTTCCAGAAGCATGGGGTGATTTCTCTTCCACCCCCACTTCTAATTCCTATCATCATCATCATCATCATCAACCAGGAGCCTTCTACATACACACCTCAAAGTAAGAGTACTTTACTGCATTTTTTTTTACTTTGTATGTAATTTTCGGTGAGCTGGAACCAATTACCCAAAATCCCATTGAACAATGGTTTCGGTTTACAATTTTTTTTGTTAACGAACGACCTTCTGGAACGAATTGTGTTCGTTAACCGAGGAACCACTGCACTGATCATTTAGGAAATCATTGGTCCCATGTGTACAGATACTTTTTGCATCGTGTGGACCTCATACACTTGAGACCACAGTCCTACAGACTTCAGAGATGTTTTGATTTTCCCACCACATTTCAAATATCCTGGAGCTGCCACAAACCATATAATAATAATGCTATATTTTACCAGTAGTAATCATTCACCTTAAGAAACTTCACAGCTGCTCAGTTTATCAGAATGCACATCTGGCAGCCACAAATGATACCCATGTGTATGGTAGACACAAATGTAAACTTAGATGAATGACTGCATGGGAAGAGAGAGATCCAATTTTGATGGAAAGCTGTGATACAAACGAACATCATCATGATGGTTTAGTTAAATCATAAGAACTTGTCAGCATAGGAAGATGTAGTGGCCCACCATATCATGTGCAGACACACACACACACACACACACACACACACACACACACACACACACACACACACACACACACACACACACACACACACACACACACACACACACACACACACACACACACACACACACACACACACACACACACACACACACACACACACACACACACACACACACACACACACACACACACACACACACACACACACACACACACACACACACACACACACACACACACACACACACACACACACACACACACACACACACACACACACACACACACACACACACACACACACACACACACACACACACACACACACACACACACACACACACACACACACACACACACACACACACACACACACACACACACACACACACACACACACACACACACACACACACACACACACACACACACACACACACACACACACACACACACACACACACACACACACACACACACACACACACACACACACACACACACACACACACACACACACACACACACACACACACACACACACACACACACACACACACACACACACACACACACACACACACACACACACACACACACACACACACACACACACACACACACACACACACACACACACACACACACACACACACACACACACACACACACACACACACACACACACACACACACACACACACACACACACACACACACACACACACACACACACACACACACACACACACACACACACACACACACACACACACACACAGAGTTCTGCTATAACGCGATAATTGTGTTCTTGTAAAATATCGTTATAGAAAATCGCATAATAGAAATAACAGGGCTTATGGAGAAAATAGGGTTAGGTGCAGATTACTCGAAATCGAAAAAATTTCGTAGTTAGCCTAACACAAAGGATAGCACAATCTAAATAAATGTTACATTCATATCTAATAATGAAATCATACAGTAAATGTAACACTTTACCTTGAAAAAATATGAATGTAACTTGATGGGGGAGAAGGGCGATTTTGAGGTTGATAACATCGAGCTTCTCTTCAAGTGTTATATCCTTTCTTTTACGATCATCACCGGGAATTCTATCACCAGAACGCTTCATGGAGATATTCTTCTTTACCATATTCACAATTAATACCACAAAATTGGAGAAATAGTAAGCAAAAATCGCGTTATAGCAAACAAGCGTTCGTGTTATACAAATATCGTTCCTAATTCATAAATCGCGTTAGAGCAAATTCGCGTTATCAAAACACGCGTTATAGCAGAACTCACTGTGTATATATATATATATATATATATATATATATATATATATATATATATATATATATATATATATATATATATATATATATATATCTTGATAAAATCACACGGGAAAATGGAAACAACGGAGTACCTTAGCTTTCGTCTTTATTCAAGACATCTTCAGAGGCAACTGGATTACATGGACAGAGAGAGGCTTAAATATACAGGGTGACCTAAAAACATGAGGTCAGGTCATAATGATGACATCCACTAATCCCCACACCAACACAAAACCGAGAGCTTAAGAGAGAATTGGTGGTTGACGATTGGGTCCAGGTCAGAAAATATCTTGAATGTTGATCTAAAGCATAAGTATCCGCTTGCTTCCATCTCGCAGTAAGATTATATATATATATATATATATATATATATATATATATATATATATATATATATATATATATATATATATATATATATATATATATATATATATATATATATATATATATATATATATATATATATATATATATATATATATATATATATATATATATATATATATATATATATATATATATATATATATATATATATATATATATGACTCAACTCAACGTTCCAGAAGGTCGTTAGTAACCCGAAACCATTGTTTCAATGGGTTTTTGGAGTATGGTTCCAGCTCACGAAAATTTCCTAAATTCAACAAAAATGGTAGTAAAGTTCACTTACTTTGAGGTGTGTATGTAGAAGGCTCCTGGATGATGATGATGATGGGACTTAGAATGGGGTGGAGGGGGAAGGAAGAAGAAGGCATTGGGGTGGAAGAAGTCACCCCATGGCCATTTCACCATAAAATTTTAGCTCTCTTGGTGTAATTCAAGATTATTTTCTTTAAATCAACACTGCACTGCATTATATATTGTCAATATGTAAATATATTTCAAAATGACCATAATTTGCTTGAAACACAGAAAAAGCATTTGAAGAGTCTCAAGCAAGATGTTATCCAGTGAAAACAGAGAGACTAACTCCTGTTTGCGTGTTAAGAGGCTGGATGCATTAAACTAGTCACTTTACCTTCAATTATGTTCAATAATTGTTAAAATGACTAAAAATTGAATATAAACTTTTAAAATTATTGAATAGTATAAACTTCTTGATATTTACTAAAATAGTAAGGAATTTAAGCCCTAGAACCGATTAATGTATTGGCGGACTGATACTAAAGCTGGTTGCCGGTCAGGCATTAGCGAAACATGTTGAAGTCGTTCATAAGAACCGTTAACCAAATTTTTTCAAACAATTGAAGATCATATGGAAGGCAGTTCAGTCGAAACATGCGTTAACCGGTGTTAAGTTAAGCAGGGTCACTGTGTGTGTTATTATATATATATGTATATATATATATATATATATATATATATATATATATATATATATATATATATATATATATATATATATATATATATATATATATATATATATATATATATATATATATATATATATATACTAACTGTATGTATATTTATTCAAAATTTAGATGAACTATTCAGGATTATTTTAGTAAAAAAAAAGTTTTTCACACATAAAAGAAAAGTCCCCAAATGTGCATTTCATGCCCCCCATTTTCTTTGTTTCCATTAAGAAAACTGGTCTGAACTCGGCTCTGGATAACCTAGCTGAAATTGTCAAGTTAAGAGAAAAAAAATTGGTATGACTCAAATCTTCCTGAAAGGTTAAGTTTCAATCTATTTAATAAAAGCAAGTTTATGTAATAATTGCATATACAGTACAATGTTAAAAATAAACCAGTCACTTGAGTGACATCTTAATAAAATATAGGATTGGAATATTTTCCTTAATCGCAACATGCATAAATAATGTTTTTAAGTATACATTGCATTTCTTATCTCCTCTCACTGTATCTTTAATACAGCTACACCTGTCCACTACTTCATTCACTGCTCAAATTCATTCACATCCTTATACAGTATGGTGCTACAGTAAAACCTTTATTATCTGGCATTTAAATATCTCAAAACTTAAGTGTTTGTCATTTTCAATTTCTCAAATTGCTTTTATTTGGTCACTTCATTGATGAATACATTCACTCACAATACTCTAAAATGTTTTTACAGTGTTTTAAAAACCTTTATCAATGTTTACAATTGTCAGTATTACATGAATAATATACTTTCACAACATTTCTATGAAGTAAATTTTTTTTAATAATAACTACAGTACATCTAGTAATCAACAAATTTTCATGGCTGGTACTTTGTAGGTCCTGCAGATGCCACATAATTAAGATTTTTCTGTACAGTACGAAGACCTTAAAACCACTGATAAAAACAAGCCTTAATTAATCCTAACCTTCATACTGTATTATGTGGAAACAGTTCCATTCTGAAAGATTATAAGGAAATACTGTAATACAGCAACACTAGACATACTTCTTAATGCCCTCAACCAAAAGCAGAATCCATACTGTACATTTCACATTCATCACGCATCTCCAGACTTGTTGTGCATCATGTGACTGAATTTTAAATACTGTATACTGTACTATATTTAGACAATTTGTAGAATTAGTAACCCAAATACATGTATAAATAACTGAAACATTGGAGGGAGAAAATTATCTACATTAAATTTTCATATTCACATCACAATTGTATTTTTTTTCGATAGTCAGTGGACAGCATATAACACTGTCAAACAAAGGCTAAGCAAACAAAATAATATTTGACTTCAGTATCACTATAATATTCCTTATTGAAAATAAGAGCTAAGTTAATAATTCATTTCACTTTGACAAATGCAGTAATCAATAACTCAAAATATTGAAAAATTGATAAATGAAAAAACAGAATACTGTACAAAACAAAAGATGAATTGAAAAAAAATTTACACATACGAAAAATGCACGTTTAGTTTTTCCAAGCACACAACGGACAAGTCAGAAGACACGGTGATGTGTGGGGACATGTAACATGATGTGGACTGGCCAGTCTGTTTTCAATGGAAAGGAATTATTGTGATGAATGTTGGTGAGGTCTTGTCCTCTTAAAAACTTTTGACAGGCCACTTTAATTTGCAAAAACACAACAGTTACAGATTACAAAAGTTCATTTTGGAAGAATTTAAATTGTTCTTGGTGTTGAATGGGATGTATATTATTGTATTAATTTTTCTTTTTATCTTTCAAATAAACAAGCCTTTTCCAGGTATGAAGCAAGGTAGCCTGGTTGTGCTGACTCCCTGATTCTTAACACTCAGCTGCTAATGGGTTAACTCCACACCCTTGACATGGAGCTAGTCCACTGAAGGGTTGTTCACGTGTCAGCAAGTGCACCTGATGTTATACTTGTTCTAATGCCGAGGGTACAAGGGCTAGCTAGATAAACTGTCTAAAACTGAGCTAGAGCTTATACAGTATTAACATTTAATAGTGAATAACAACTGTATATCCATAAAACATTTAGATACCTGCAGTAAATAAGTTAGGGAGTAATGTTCTTGGCTAATTCTAGGGTGTTTGGCACACAACTTAATTTTTCATTCTCTTTTGTCTCTCATTTAATCAAACACACAAAACTTTTAATAAAGGATGGCGTGCACAACAGAGGAGGAGCATAATGTATATGCAAAGTAAAATTATAATAAACAAAACCAATAATTTGATTTTCAAATTCTCTTTTATGAGCTCGAGTCAAATTTAATAAATATACTTCGCATTTAAATTGAAAAACCCCTAAAAATAACAAAATGCAAAATTCTCCCTCACTCACCTTTTTCCCACTCATTTCTGCCCAATATGCCTCTTCCTCTGGGGTTCTCTGAGAGTGAGCACTAAGCTCCGACTCTGTAGGTTCTGGTGATCTAGGTGGCATATGTCCTGGTGCATCAGTGTTTACTTGTTGATGCTGCTCCCAAGTTTGATATGACTGGTAGTTACTCAAGCTACTGGGTTGTGACAATGTAACACTACCAGGCCTTTGTTCTCCACTCACATCTGTTGGGATAATGTAAAACTCATACTGATCTTCTTTATGTACACAATAAATAATCCACAAGATGATACTCCAATATATATCAAGCCTAAATTACCATGTCATAACTCTAAAATTTCATAAATATTGAAATACAGGTAGCATATAAAAGCTTTCTTGTGGTGGATTTTAAACATGGTTTTGAAACTCTTTTCACTGACCAATAACCAGCCTTGATCAACATATATCCTGGTAGATATTCAAAAGGTGAATCATCTGAATTATGAAGGATTAATGCTTCAAATTCACTTATGAGTTAAGATAATATGTATTATGGGTCATTCTTGCCACATCAATACAAAGCCCATCCCAAGTGCTCTATCAGCTTTGTGGAAAATTGTCAAAATATCAACAAAATAAATAATCTTGTTACACACACACACTATCATCCAGCAGAATGTTGCAAGTCTCTCTTTGTTTAAGGGGAAGTGATTTCACTGTTCTTGTTATTTTACATCTTAATCCACTTTATTATTAAGGAAGGCAATTAAAACTTATCTTATCCACGTTACTACTATTAAAAGAAAGGTAATTAGAACTATAATATCCCCGTTAGCTGGAATCCTTTAAACCAAGAACTCTCCGATAGCCGGAAATTTAATTTTCTCGGAAAATCGTTCACAAAGCTGGAATTTTTCAGAAATTTATGGCTTTGAGAATGATTTTCTGGGGGGCACATTTTCTGGAAAATTCTGAGAAAATTTTCCCAGTACCCGGAAAATTCCAGGGATGGAGGACTTTTTTTCCGGGTTCGAGACATGAAAATCAGGCACATTTTCCGGAAATTCCAAGAAAAATTACAGACAATTCCGGGGATGAGGGATATTTTTCTGGAGTCGAGAGATGATGTAATGTGCAATTTAACGAACTTCCGAGAATATTATTCCATTGCCCGAAAATTCCGGGGATGAGTGATTTTTTCCGGCTTTGAGAGATGAAATAATGCATCACTATGGAACTTCCGAGGGCATTTTTCGTTACCCGGAAAATTTCAGGGATGAGGGATTTTTTTCCAGCTCTGAGTCTCTCTCATTACCCAGAAATCTCTCTTTCCCGGCAGTGCTCTGCACCAATTATTCTGGCTAACAGAGATATCACTGGTATAACCTTATCTTGCAAAATCAGCAAGAACCATAAATGTCTAACTCTTTGAGCTGAAAACAATACATCTGATCAGAGTAATGAACAGGAACCCTTGCCGAGTGATCCACTCAAGTTTATTATTACTGTGCAAGCTAAATTAGGAGAATAGTGTTCCAAGGGCAACAATTATGGTCATTTGGTGCTTTTAGCTCAAATGGCAAAATCCATATCATTCGGTCAATTTTCTTGTTTCTAAAAGACTGGTCCAGTGGTCCTGATATGCTTAGAAAAGTTATCTACCATCAGAAGAAAAAACTGAGTGAGAAAAATAAAGCAAAAATATCAGAGATAAGAATGCTACATCCTTGATCACAAAGCAATGCAACAACAAAAATAGAGTAATTATTTGCTGTTTAGTCTGAGAATATTTTCCCTATCAAAATGCGAGGAAATTTTAACTTTTTATTTTTTACTTTTGTGTGATTATAATGAGTAATTTTTTCGAGAACCTTAAATATTTATTACATTTCAGGAAGTGCAATAAAGAGGAACATAAAAATCAGTAAAAATACAGTCTGATCATTGTTTAGAATATTATGTTAGTCAGTATCAACGTAAGCCACCCTCACATAAATTATCAGGCTATCGCTACATGTCTACTTCAGTGGCGCCTCTAGTGGTTTTTAGTTTTGTTTCAGTTACTGTGGAAGAAAGTGTTTTTCTCATCCAGCATCACATCAAAAATGCTTCAGCTAAGAACTGTAAAATCACATTTCAAAGTCATTTTGGTGTTTTCCTGTTTATTTTACTCCCTAAAATGTAGTATTATTTGGGGTTCTTGGATAAAAAAAAATTATCCTGTATTACAGTACATAATAACAAGCTGAAAGCAACATAGGAATAGATAAAAATGTACTGCGATCCCTTCAAAGTCTGCCTATATGTGTTGTCTAATGGCAGACCCTTCTGCCATATGGCATCACAAAAATTGTGACTAAGTCCAGGGTTGCTGATCTGACTTTCTGCCTCATTTACACACAATTGCAGGGTCTCAATTGTTTCTCTTACTATTGACAACACAACATACATAATGTCGTTTCTCACTCTTGATTTATTTTTTAATGTTTTAATATATTTACAGTATGGTTATTATTTTTATTATAATTTTTTATTTATTTTATTATTTATTGTTATATTTTCGCCCTCCAGGACATGATGTGGGTCAGTGACCTGTGCGTGGGTGAGCTAATCCCCATAAAAAATTTTTTTACAATACAATGAACATAACATACAATTTAAAAACTAAGCATAAAAGAGAGCTAACCAGAAGATGGTGGAAGGCTGCCATGTGTCACTTCTAAGGAACTTCTCTGCATGTACAGTGAAGCAATAGGTTCCTGTTCAGGGTATCCTGACAAGTATCCACCACTGTACATGTACTGCATCTGATCCTGAGGAGGAGGTTGCATCATAGAAACTTCACCAAGTGATGCATTCTCCTGTAAGTACAGATAAGTACAGATAAAAATAATAGTACTACAGTAAATAAATGTCTTTTTTTCATGCTTACAAGTGTTAGTGTAGTAAAGCCAGAAACATAAGCAAACATATTTTTCCTTTCTTCATTCACTGTTATTAAGTCACACTTATTGCTGTTAACAAGTAATATCAGTTTGACAAAATGGATTTTCATAAATCATACTGTACCCACCTTTAGAAAACCAAAGTGAATGATCATCATGAAAAATGAGATACTGGAAGAGGTTAAGAAACTCAAGTTCTGTACTTGGATGTGATGTCAGTTAAGAAAATAAAGTGTAATGATTTTACCTGACCTTTTGCACATTTTCATAAACTTATGGAAATACTGGAACTCAATTATCCAACATTTAGTTATCCATAATGCAGTGTATCATAACTGTGTATGGGTGAGACAGAATATTGTTCACACTCATGCTCTTCACTTTTCTTTTTTATAATTTTTTAAAATAATTTCTTCTAATGCCAAGTCACATTAGGCTACTGAAATGATTTTCCCACAAATTTTATAATTTCAATACATGAAACAGTGGCAATGTAGTCATCTCAAGGCCACAGCTGCGGCAATGCGTGTTATGCAGGTGTGTATGGGAACCACTTTCATTTTCAGTAGAGATGAAATGGATTATGATAAATACATACAGTATACAGAGGGTCTTCATTATATGTCAAGGATGTGTTCCACAGAAATGCAACTTATAGTCAAATGTCTCATAATGAGGAATTTTCCTCCAGAAGAATTAACGTAATTAGGAGTAATGCAAGGTACTCCTCGACTTACAACCACCCGGACATACGACTGCCGCACTGCCGCAGTCATATAAAATATATTTCAAATTACGTATTTTCGAATCCCGATGTTAGTGATCGCGCTGTGTAATGACAAAATTTTTGTTTGTAATTCCCTTTAAAATGGCTGGCAAGCGTAAAAGTGAGAGTTCTAGTGGTGCTCAGAAGAAAGAGAGACACCCATTTTAGATTTTTTATGTATTATTTTCGCACTTTCGACTTACAACCTGGTTGTCGGTCCCTAACCCCGTCGTAAGTCGAGGATTGACTGTATATTCATTCCAACGTGTACAGTAATACCCGTTGAAAGCTCAGGTGTTCCTGCAGAGAGAACCTTCAGCAAATCAGCTCACAATGGGGTCACTATAACATACTGTACTATATAGTATTTGATATGGAGATATGTTCAAAATGTTATTTGTTGACCTTGAGTGATAGATGGTGGCTCAATTTGGCAAACTATGAAATTAAGACAACTAATTAGTGAATAAACCAGGGCATATGAAGAGGCATTATACACCACAACAATATTTTTTAAGTTCTGATAAATATGCTATAATATTATTTACTAAGTGCTGAACAGAGATCCTGTGGTAGGCACCAACCCTCTTGAGCAGTGACAACAACGGAGTTTGAAAGATGGGAAGTGCTGGCAACATTGTTAGGGAGAACATGAACAATCAGCTGTCACTGCTCTTTAAACAAGACTGTGAATATACTATAACACAATAACTCATCTGAAATTGAGTGTGGGATTTGCAGGAAAGTTGTCCTCTCAGTCCAGCCAGCACTCCCTCCCTGTTACACACCCAAGTGTAGTTTTTAATTTTTTTCACTCCATTTTTTACATGCAAACCCTCCACTGTACAAGAATTGAACAAAGTTTTCTAAACCTCAATTTTCTGGTGTTGGAACACTTATGTGATTTAATTGTCTGTGGTCAGGTGAACAGTTGTTTGGCGAGTCATTTTGATTGTATGAAGTAACAATTAAACCATAAAGAAATCTTGAGGTTGTGTTGTGGATTGGAACATCAAATCAAAACAAAGTGAGAGAATAAATGACCAAGTGATGGGAGAATCTGTGGTGCTCTCGATACCAGCCACCATGTACCATCTAAGACAAAAGACCAGTGATTGAGAAATAAACTCTCACAAACACACACACACACACAATAAATTAATATAGTATAGAAATAAAACTGCAGTACAGATATTTAACAAACCTTGGAAGGATTCACCATATCACTTGGTTGTCCAGCTTCACTAGGTAACTGAGCATCTACTCGTTCTACTGGTGACTGAGAATCTAATAGGTGATTTGAAGCATACATGTTTTGATGCACGCCATCCACTGCATTAGCAGGGGGAGCTTGTCCAACAAAGGCATCTCGTCCTATGTCTTGCTCTTGTGAGTACGAATTTCCACTGGTATTATCTATATTGTGATGATAGGATTTATCTGAATTAGTAAAAGATGATGGGTACACTCCAGAAGATGAATATGGTACTTGCTGATTATGGTCAGTTGTATCGGCTAATTGAAGACCAGAATCCTGAACCACCTGATGGTCTTGAAGAGTTTGAGGGTTATCTTGCTCTGTTGCTGTTTGAGATATATGTGCTTTTGATAAATTGATAACACTTTTAAGATTAGTAAGCCATTGTGGATCTGGCATTTCTGATACTTCTCCCTGACACATCTGATAGTGAAGATCATGATACTTGAGACGGGAGGCCAGGTCATACACCTGGGAAAGGAAGTCTGTCTGATGTGATGCTGGAGTTTTGCTTACCAACTGACTGATCACCTCACAGTATCTGTAAATTAAAACTTTCATAAACTTAAGAGAAATCAATATATATAATAACAACAGTTCTGATAACACTGTATAATATACCTACACTAGACCCCAGCGTAGAAAAAGACATGGTGTGGCAAATGAAGTAATATTTTTAACATTATTAATCTTTCACTGAAAGAGAGGTTCCTTCCTCAAACCAAAATCAATATACAGTCTCTCCTCAACTTACGACGGCCATGGTCGTATAAAATATTTTTCACATTACGTTTTCTCAAGTCCTGACGTTAGTGATTGCACTGTGTACTGACAACATTTTTGGTTGTAATTCCCTTTAAATTTGCTGGCAAGCATAAAAGTGAGAGTTCTCTTGGTGCTGAGAAGAAACGGAGACACCCATTTTAGAATTGCTATTTATTATTTTCGCCTTTTCGACTTACGACCAATTCGACTTACGACCTGGTGGTCGGGACGGAACCTCGTCTTAAGTCAAGGAAAGACTGTACAGTACTACTGTATTAAAGCTTCATGTAGATTTGACATGGCATTATCAAGGAATAAATTAATTTTAGCACCAGTGAACTTTTTTACCCTATGAAAAAAAAAACCTTAATTTTCCCTCTCCTCAAGAACATTAAACCATCGAAGTGTTCAGTTTAAGGGCAATTTAAAGCGAATAAGGAACTGAAAATTTATTTTTAGTACGAAAGACTGATTTTAAACCTGAATCCAAATCACAAAAATCTTTTTTACCCTTACAGCAACCTACTCTTGTAGACTGAAAAGTATTGAAAAAAAAGTTTGTATCTCTTGTGATAGCTCATAAATAATAAAAGTTATCGGAAGGAGACAAACAGACATTGCCACACTTATGTAATGTGTAAATTGTGGGATTATGAAACTAATTTTAGAAACAGTCACTAACTTCTGACCCATTGCTCTCAAAATCAATAGATATCTTCCAATCCCCCTGTGAAATGTATCTACACTTCCCTCCCTTGCTTTGCATGAATTCACTCTGCATACAGTTGCCACTATATGGTTTATTTTGCAAAATTTAAGTATGTATGGCAGTGATTCCCAAATTCATGGGCCAAGGCCCAGTCTGTGTAACAATCAAAATAAGTGCCAAGCTGAGTATTGTGGGAAGCACAATGCAATGTGGGAGCAGAGGCATTAAATGTGTGAGGCTCCAAGCATTCATATCAACATGTCTTTAATTTGCCTACACAACTGCTCATATACATTTTCTGTTTGTTCTGTTATTGTAATTGAATCTTTGGTAAGGGCTTCAGCAACCTTGAGAAAATGTATCACACTCCAATACAATGCCAAAGTGTCCTAGAGCCCCACAAAAGCCAGGATCTTGCTCAATTCAACTGTTGAAACTTCTGTTTTTGAACAGAATTATGATTCCTCTAACCTAACCCTTCCACTTCATACATAACCTATACACTCATATCATGCATTCCATCACTTTTCTAAAAAGGGAAAGAGAACACTAATTTTTAAAATAATTAAAAAAGGAGAGAGCTGCTTCAGTAATAACAGGAAGTTCTTGTGAACATGAACAAACTGAACAATGAAGCTCTGTTCATGTCTGGATGAGTTCAACTTGAACCCATCACAAGATTTTTACTTGGTACTTTCAAACTCAACACACTCTTGAAATTACCACCATACTTGTTGTTCAAAGCAATGGTTTGACCTAGTTCCCTTGTGTGAGTAACGATTATACAGCACAGTATATTGTCAGCTTGGAAAATGTATCTTGCCTGCTGCCTTCCATGCCAGAACAAAATACATACATACATACATACATACATACATACATACATACATACATACATATATATATATATATATATATATATATTATATATATATATATATATATATATATATATATATATATATATATATATATATATATATATATATATATATATATATATATATATATATATATATATATATATATATATATATATATATATATATATATATATATATATATATATATATATATATATATATATATATATATATATATATATATATATATATATATATGACAAAATATGAGGGCAGATGATAGTAATAAATACCTTAGAGCTTCAGTTGGAAAGCCATACTCTGTCAACCTAAGTGCATAAACAAGTTTGTATGGCTGGAATGTTTCCAGTAACGGGTTGCTGCTGTCAAGGGATCGAGCAAACTCGTACACTTCAGTGCACTGTATGGCTTCATTAGTAGCAAAGGCCTGTGGATTAAAAAATTTGTTAAGCAAATTTTTCAAGAATATCCAATAAGAGAGCAAATATGAAAAAGTCAAGAGGGCACAGAGAAATAACTTTTATACTGTGTAAACAGAACTGATTAGTTGGTGAAATATTCAAGACTGAGTAACACCAAGTGAAAATGATAACTGTGAAATGGGGATCAATCCTGAAATCCCATTTTATGATCAGAAGTAGGCAGTTGGTAATTACAGAGCTGTGAACTACCTGTAATTATATTTTATACCACCATCAGTGGTGTGAACATATTACATTTTGATACCACCACAACTTGGTGTTAAGTAAAATTATTGTTATTCTGCATTAATATATACATAATACACATAAAAACCTTGATTTTTCATCTTCCTTTACTTTATATAAGTTCACAGTGACTATAATACATAGTAATACACAAAGTTAACAGGTGCCTTAATGAGAATGGATAGTGGTAGCAGGCACTTCCAAGTTAATGTTGATATACAAGAAATTAGTCCTCCCATGCCAGAGTATGTCATCAGAATAGCCCACAAGGAGAACAAAAACAGATTATGACCTGACAAGTGTACAGTAAAGCCTCGAATAGCAATCGTAATGTGTCCTCCAATATTTCAGTGTAGGGTGAAGCCTTGAATAACAACAGTAATGTGTCCTCCAATATTTCAGTGTAAGGTGAAGCCTTGAATAACAACAGTAATGTGTCCTCCAATATTTCAGAGTAGGGTGAAGCCTTGAGCAACGACAGTAATGTGTCCTCCAATATTACAGTGTAAAGTGAATCATTGTATCGTGAATCATTAATTACCATTAAAATAAAACAATATTGATGAGATGCATTCCCTAGTGACCTTTTCATATCTTGTGTGAGGCTTTTTAACCTCTTTTCCCAATAAAACAATAAAATTAATGAAAAATGCAAACTATATTCTCTAAATAATGTTTGTGAATGCACCTTATAAAATATAAATCAATAATTATATGGTCAAAAGAGGAGATGGGATGTCATTGTTGTTGTCAGTGTTTACACCCATAATGTCAGTTATCCATCTGAAAATGAAGAAATTATAAACCTGATTGTTGATGTAATAAGATTAATGTTAAAAATTATATGTTTTAATTAATATTATTTAATGTATGTACAGTACAAGTGACCACTGATGGTAAAGAAATAAAGTGAAATCGAGTGCGCAAGGCCATCATATGTACATACACACACATGAAAACATAGCATCATTTCTCTACATAGGAACATGAAAACAACACTTATTACTGTTCATGCTTTTGAATGTAAAACAAAAATTCTACTCACCAATGGTGATAAAGTAAAAACTTAAGGACACAGCCAATGTCATAAATTTGTGAAAATGTGAAGTTGGGGTAATCTGTTGGCGTGTTTCGCGCTCGTTCAAATTGCATAAGTTGCTCATTTGTTAGGTCTTCTCCCTCACTGTTTAATAGCTCCTAAATATTCTCATCATCAACTGAACACTTTCTTAAAACTTTCTTCATTTTTACAGATAGTTTCATTGTTGATTCCGCCATCCCCAAAGCATGTGAAAAATCCACAGACCTCTCGCCTTTTTCCTATCGTTTTATCACATCTAGTTTCTCGGCTGAGCTTATACACTTTCTTTTAGCTTTTGAACCAGCACTACCATCACTTGCTCAAGTTAAATAGGGGCACAAAAATGCCATAAGAAACCTGAGAAAGTTTTTCTCCTGTTCCTGTTCAGATGAGTGAAAACAAAGGGCCCGCCAAGCTGACACTGTTTATATTAGTGATGCTGACGTCCCCACTCACAAGCCCGGCAGCCTCCGTGCACAAGGCGTGTTTTTTTTATTTGTATACTACATATCTGGATTTAGTTACTACTTATATGAAAATTTAATTTCATTCTATTTTTTTTTTCATTTTCATAGTAAATAAGAATAAAATAATGGTGTAAATTGAATTGGGTCCTTAATTAACCAGTGTCTTAATTATGAATCATTGTTAGTAGAACTGTCATTATTGGAGGCTTTCCTGTACATGGATTCTCATGTTATTGTGTGACAGCAATATAATTGGAAGCCCCTCGAAATCGAGGATGGCAGGCCCAAGGGCTTCCTAGGCGTGAATTTTTGAGGTGTAGAAGCTGTCGCCGACACAACAACCACACCCCAAGTTAACGAGCTATATGACCCAGTGTCAAGGAATAGTCCGAGAAGACTGAACAACTCGTCAACTGCACTGGCTAACCATTACCCCGAAATACGATCCATAAATCGATTAACATCCAGGTTCCCAATTACTACTGGGTAGACAGAGGCAAATGGCATAAAGAAACTTGCCCATAGTTTCACCCTGCCCGGGGATCGAATTCAGTTCCACTCGCTTGCGAGGCGAGGATGCTGACCATTACACCACAGGTCGCAGCAATATATAGGTTAATATACAGGTTGAAAGACATGATCATATCTTACATGCGCTGCTTACCAGTACATAGACATATAAAAAGTTATGTGAATGCTTTTAGATAGAAGTGGAAGCTATTAATAACATTAAGTATTATAATAAGGTTTGTGTAACTTATGTTGTGACACACAAATTAACTGCCTGTTAAACAGTACTATAAAATAATACCAAATAATTACCTGGAAAGGAAGTTGATGAGAAGCTCCTATGAGGACAAGTTTAGAGTCCTTACTAGAGTATGAACCCCATTCAACTTCAGCCATAAGGTAACAAAAATGGGCAGCATAAAGCTGTCCTTGAGTGGCCAGAGTGTCCCCTAGGGTTACTATGGATGCCCGATCTCGTTGTGTATGTCCCGTTGGGTTGGAGATCATTACTGCCAGATGTTGCCGCCAATCACCCCATTGAAGTGGAGTGTAAGTCTGACGATGCACAAAATTTAAATATATAATAGGTCACCTAGCCCATCCATGTAAAGACTCAGTGGTCTGGTAAAACTAACATTATTTTATAACAATACAACAATAATAATGTAAGGATTTGAGGCACCCTTCAGTGTACATTAATCTATTCTAGAACAGAGAATGAGTGATGGTGTTTAAATATAAGAAGATTCAAGTTGTAAACTTCTTATGTAAGAAAAACACAAACGTATATACAAATGAGAGAAGACGGATTTTTAAAAAAAATTTGATAATTAAAAAGATGTGTGTGAAACAGATGGCATGTTGAAAATGCTAGGCAATAATGTAAACTTATACAGTACTGTACTGCAAAAAAATCCCATGACGGTTAGATTCATAGTTGTTACAAAATTATGTAAGAAAAACACAAACGTATATACAAATGAGAGAAGACGGATTTTTAAAAAAAATTTGATAATTAAAAAGATGTGTGTGAAACAGATGGCATGTTGAAAATGCTAGGCAATAATGTAAACTTATACAGTACTGTACTGCAAAAAAATCCCATGACGGTTAATGATACATAAAATTAAATTACAAAATAACTAATATTTCATACCTTGGTGATTTCTGGCCTCTTTCCTGATAACTGTTGAAAGAGTGTTAACAAAACATCGGTAGATGGGATGGAGCTAGAGAACGCAGCTAACACACGGGTGTGGGTGGTAGTGTCCATCTTGTACGACAGGGCAAGAGCATGACCCCATAATCCTTCTTGCACAGCATAGTCCACAGCTTCTCGTTTTCGGCCCAGACACAGGTACTCCGTGAATTTTTTGACCAGTAATGCTTCATCTCTCTCTGGTGTTGAGATCACAGCTTGAGACTGCACATCTGTACCTTCGTCCTGTGGACCTGCCTCAGAGGCCAGATTCTCTGGGGCCAGATTCTCTGGTTGCACATGTGTATTATTGTGTTGTGGCTGAGCAGTTACTTCCCGGCCCTTCAGTAACAGTCCCGCTACATCACTACCATAAAGTTTACCGTTCTGTTTAACCAACAAAGCTAGATACTCCCAAGTGAGCATAACTGATTCCTTATCTGGTAAGCTTAGGTTTCTAGCAGCCTCAGCAACCTGTTGCTCACAGTACTTGACCACCACATCCTTGTGAGTATCTGATCTGTGGAGAGGAGTCATCTTAATATTTGTTTAAGTATTGTACATGATAACATTCTAAAATTTAATGATAAAATTAATGAAACTTGCAAATTTTTTAAGCACATTTAAAAACTCATTTTATTATTTTCCTTGTTAGACCATAAATTTCAGTTTAAAACATTATGTACTCAAGACAGCTGAAATAGTTTTATTCATATAAACTAATGTTAATGACAAACTAGAGCTAACATTTACCATTTAACTTTTGAATAGTACTGTTAATACAATACAATAAATCTTCCTCACTTCAAAGGCAAATTAAATTTAACAGAACTCTATCCAAAATTACTAACTCCACATAGGTCAGACATCCACCCCTATATAGACCCTAGACAATATGTTAACACGGAAAAAATAATGCTCCACCACGCACTACAGTGTCCGTCTTTTTCATGACATGCTCACCGACACTGATAAACCCGGAAAGCCATTTTCTTTGATCACGGATGACTTTTTGAAAGGCTTCGACCTTAAAGATCACTTCATTGTCATCCAGGGACTCTTCAAATTAGGACAGTAATTCACACTTTTCCGCTGGTTCTGAAGCTTCCTTAGCTACCAGACACAGAGCTTCAGGTGCCTCTAGGAAGCTTAGTAAATGGAGCAGAACAACATGTGGTGTGCCTCAGGGTACTATGTGTGGACCCATCACCTTCCTGGCCATGATCAATGGTGTTGCAAGACTCCCACAGATGCCTCAAGTAAGTCAACGATCTACAAGGCATGCCCACTCGAGGAAGTCACCCAGGGTCTCAGGAAACAGCATGATCATCATCATACAAAAGTGCCAAGTTATGCACAAATTTACCAGTAAGAAACCCCTAATCCACCCGGATCTAACTATAGCTGACACCAGCATCCCGGGAGTGAAAAGCTGTAAACTGAAAGGAGTCTCCATCACTCATGGCAAGACCACAATAACTGATCAAAGCATACATTACATACAGTATATCCAACCAATGCTAACCAATCTTCCACACTGGGCTTACAATACAACAGGCAAAGCAGATAGAATGGATTCAACATTGGGTAATGAAAATAGCAGTGGGTTGGTACACTAGGTGTCAAAATGCCCTGACATATTTGAGATAACTACACTGGGACATAAGCATGAGGCCCTGTGCCTTAAGTTCACTATCAAAACTTCTGCTGCAGTGCCAGACTCAGGAAATTTTGTATCCCATATATTACATCCCAAATTAATTTACTTCATTTGTAACTTAAATTGTATCATGTAATGTTGTAATTCATGTGCCCAGAAACTTTACCCTCTAAGTAATTACTATTTAGAGAAGTTAAACCTTGATTTGTATTGTTGTGATGGTTTTTATACAACCTCTTATCAAGATTTATGTAAACCTGTGCATAGCACAGGCATAACCCATAATTTATCCATGCTCCTCGATATCATAAAATGGACTTGCGCTGATCTTTAAATCGTCAAACAAAAGTCTTGAGAATTGATCCCATTCAAGAACTTTCAATTTACCAGCAATCAACACACTTTTGTATTTTCCTCTTAGTTTTAATACAGTTTTCTTAATAGCTTCTGTGTAAGTGCTAGGACCTTCATCAGAAAACATAATGAAATACTTAAGGCGTCCAAAATACACAAATTACAATACTGTATGTTAGTCAAAGTGACAGTCCAGACATCTACCCATTCTAAAACACAAACACTAATTGATGGATGCTACCTCTGGGTAAGACAGCACCATGTGGCCCATTTCAGAGGGTATTTGCTATAATTGGGAAAAGATCATCTTAGGGTTTGAGATTTGGGATTTCTGAAAATATATGAATTACATAAATTTACGAAATACACAGGCAAAAATTATGAAGGTTATTGTGTACAGCATGTATATAATGTTTGCTTCCATACTAGAGTCTTGCCGTGAAAATGGAGTTGACCTTTGACTTTCCCATGACTTTGATATGAAGACCTGAATTTAGCCTTCTGCACAATGTCTGATTAAGTAGCACAATCATTTAAAACATCACCAAGATCAGTCAAGTGGTTTTGAAGAAATGACAGTAATTGTCACAGACCTTACAAGTAACTACATTATAATATACTTATCAAAAGAATATGCAGCAAAAGTACATTCCTAATCATCCCAAGATTATCTTACAATGTAAGTGGTCCTGGATAGTTTTTCATCTGCTGAATAGTTCTGTTCATTCCAGGGTCCATGCACAGCATCTTCTGCACATCACGCAATTGTACTAAGGCCTTTTCTCCATCCCTTGGGTCTTTTGGCAGCACCAAGGCCAGCTGACCACCAAAGGTGAATTGGGCATTTATGTGTGGTCTGCCAAACTGGACTGGAGTCATACGCTGGGGAGCTTCACTTGTGGTATCATCTGCCACTGATGGGACTCCACTTAATTCACCACTGGAATAAGAACAAAATTAATGTAACATATCTCCAAAAACTTTTTTAACAAATATAATAAATTTTTAAAAAGTTTATAAACTGCATTTACGATTAATTTTACCCCCACAGGAAATAAAACCTTAAAATATAAAATTCAGACCACATAATTATAAAGCATACAAAGAAAACACCATCCTCATATTACAACTTCAGAAATAACACATTTAAGGCAAAGGTGTGTCACACTATAGGCAAGGCGTGCATAGATGTTAAAGTAACTGAAAAGTATGTGGGATAAGTTTGAAGTGCTAATAGCAAGATATAAGGTATAAGAGGCTAACGTAGAATTGGCAAGGTCAGAGGACGCTAAAGCAAAACAAGCTAGAACAGGAGGGATGAAAGCAAGGAGTTATAACAGGAGGGATGAAAGCAAGGAGTTATGACAGGAGGGATGAAAGCAAGGAGTTAGGACAGGAGGGATGAAAGCAAGGAGTTAGGACAGGAGGGATGAAAGCAAGGAGTTATGACAGGAGGGATGAAAGCAAGGAGTTAGGACAGGAGGGATGAAAGCAAGGAGTTAGGACAGGAGGGATGAAAGCAAGGAGTTATGACAGGAGGGAGGAAAGCAAGGAGTTATGACAGGAGGGATGAAAGCAAGGAGTTAGGACAGGAGGGATGAAAGCAAGGAGTTAGGACAGGAGGGATGAAAGCAAGGAGTTAGGACAGGAGGGAAGAAAGCAAGGAGTTAGGACAGGAGGGAGGAAAGCAAGGAGTTAGGACAGGAGGGAGGAAAGCAAGGAGTTAGGACAGGAGGGATGAAAGCAAGGAGTTAGGACAGGAGGGAAGAAAGCAAGGAGTTAGGACAGGGGGGTGAAAGCAAAAAGCAAAATCTATTTATGACAGGTTCTCATCCTAACCATGACACTCGAAACCTATGAAAGGTTCTTATGCTAGCCATGACACCCTAAACCAATGAGTGGTTCTTGTGCTAACAATGACAGATTCTCCACCCATGACAGGTTCTTGACCTAACAATAACAGTCCTTGGCCAAACTTTAACAGGCTTTTGGACAATCTACAATTGCTTAACTGTGACACTCTCAAACTAACGCCAATACATCTATGGCATAGTACTGCATACCTGTACCTTTCAGTTTAATAAACAGTATAACAGAAAGCTTTACCTTCATATCTCAACTGTCTGATGAGTATTTTACCTGACACATAATTTCTAGCTATTTTTAACTACCTACAGGTAATTTCTGCATTTGTTGCAAAAACTTGTGTGGCTCCAACCAAACGTCTTTAATTAACAGGACAATCCTCAAGCTGAATTAGTCCAGACTGCAAGGTGTTAGTGAATTTGTATGAGGTTTAAAGATAGTCAACTCCATCCTCTTATCATTATTGACTACTGTACAGTTATCTCTCAGTTAGCCGGAATCTTTGATCCTAGGAACTCTCCAACAGCCACTTCTTTTTTTGAGCATAACAAAACATTCTGGGAAAAATCTCTCCTTTCTAAGGATTGCATCAAGCCCATTTCCATACAAAAAAATCTCTCCGTCCTGGGCATGGGAACAAATTTTCAAGAGATTGCATCATGTTTTGGATGCGGGGACACCTGGGTAGGTAGGTTCAGAGTGACAGAGTGCCCATGAGCTATGATTGGCTAACACTGTCATGTATCTGATGTATCTTGCAGCCTATCTCCTCAAACTCTTGCTTCATGACACTATTAGTTCATTGCCAGCAGCCATTTTAGATGCTCGCTCACTGGCTCACCGCTGTTTTTGCATATGACCTGTGTTATGCAGTACTGTACATTATTGTACCAGTATAAATAAGTCAAGAATACTATTAAAGCAGTGGCAAGATACAAAAAGTGATTACAGTTATGTAAATTGTACTGAACATTCATTAAGTGTGAAAGCACCTTATGTACAGTATTGTACAGTACATAGTGGACAGTGTATGCAAGTGTGTACAGTGGTGGGCACAGCTAAACGAAAAGTTAGCTTCGCTAACCGCTAATCTGCTATCTAAAAAGTTAACTTCGCTAACGCTAGACAGCTAAAAAAATTAGCGGAAGCTAATGCTAACCGCTAACTTTTATTACAGTATATGAATTTAGCTTCGTTTTTTGGGGGGGCTCTAAAACCCTTAAAAACAGACCTAGAGAGCTGAAATTTTCATATGTTGTCTTGTAGCTTAGACACAGAGCTTTCCAAAAAGGTTTAGCATCCAAGATCAGATGATGATCAAGGTGTACACAAATACTTAAATGAACAAATGAAATTAAACATAAGTTTACATTTAAGTTTCAACATATACTTTATAATCTTTATTTACTGTACGAAAAGACAAAGTATTAAACGAATCCAAAAACTATAGTACTGTACAGCATAGGTAGCAAATAGCATCATGCCAAGATCAGATGATGATCAACTTATCAAGGTGTACACTGTACACAATTTCACAAATAATTAATTTGCATTCTCATACAACCTATCGGCCTTAATCATTATTCATGTAAATATGCAATACCAACCACATACACATTATACCAGTGCATTTTTATATAACTTATTGTTGGTCTTAGTCATTATACCAGTGCATGTTTATATAACTTGTTGTTGGTCTTAGTCATGTAAATAAACAGAAAACTTTAAACTTTACACGTACTAACACGCAGTCAGCCAAGCGTGCCTGACTGGCTGTTGGAGACACGCGTCGCGGAGTCACACGCTTACAAGATTGAAACAAACATGGATAAATTTTGTTAGCGGACTTAAAGTTAGCAGAACTAAATTTAGCAGAAGCTAATTGGTCCGCTAATGGTTTCCAAAGTTAGAGAAAATGCTAATCCACTGACAAGAAAGTTAGCTTCGCTAATTAGCGAAACAGTGCCCACCACTGAGTGTGTAGATACAGTATACAGTGCATGTACAATCCCTCCTTCATTGAGGGAGAGGAGAGTGACAGCAACACTTGCTACAGGAGATGGTACAGGAAAAAGGCAGGCCATCCTGTATCATATTACCATTTGGCCTACCTGTATCACAAGCTCAAGATGACAGTACAGTCAACCCTTGCTTTACGAGGTCCCACATTCCGCGTTTCCACGTTTACGCGGTACCCTGCCGAAACCGGAATGCTCACATTCCGCGGTGCGTGTACCCCTTTAAGCGGAGAGCAGCTGGCGAGCCGCGCCATTTTTGGATCCAAACCTCCCGCCCTCCGCCATGTTGTGTAAGCGGCGCGAGCAGGGTGCGCACAAGGTCGCCCAGTCATCAAAACATTACCGAGTTCTTCACCCGCCACAGCCGGCCCAAGTCAGCGATAGTGATAATTATAGTGAGGATATGGACTTATATGAACTTTGAGGGGTTTGACAAAGAGGCCCTGCAAGCCTCTGTGGTGGATAGTGATACAATTGATACAAGTGAAACAGGTGAGGGCCAATAATCTGCCCTCTGCCTCGGAACCAACCCCCAATCCCTGTGTGCCCAGTCATCTTTTCTACTAATGTAAGTGTTAAAAAACCTAATATTATTGATATTTCTCTTAATTATTAATTGTGTGTGCATACCATCATAAAATTAAGAAGTTATTTTTACTACAACGTAGGTATTGTGTCAGAAAAAGTGGAGTTTGGGGGTCGGCCCGGTCTCTATTTCAATTAATCCCATATGTTATGTTATGTTCACTTTACGCGTTTCTCACTTTCCGCGGTACCCTGTGGGTTGAATTAACTGCATAAAGTGAGGGTTCACTGTATATTCTGGCGAGTACAGTACATACAGTAAAGTAGTATTATACTATATTTTGTTTCTTTACAATATATTGTGTGTAAAGCGGTGTTTGCATAAATAGATACACCTGTTTGTCCGTTGGGGATGCCTAGTATAGACTCTCGGAAAACTTTCCTGCGCACCTGGAAAAATTCTGGGGATGAGAAAATTCAACTCCATACCTGGATACCTCTCAAACCAGGAACCACTCTGCACCAATTATTCCGGCTAACGGGGAGATTACTACGTAGTAACTAAAAAAAATTAGGCCATTTCCATAACTCTAAAACTATCATAACCACTTGGAAATGATGCAGCATGGATTTAGGACAGGGATAGAAACCTACCTGGCATAGGACTTCAGCTGGGAGAAGGACCCTTCAGGGTATATGAAAGAGGGCTCATAAGCCCCCACAGAAGACCTTCCATGGAAATCTTGGGTGAATTGGCTGCACAACAAATATATCCACACAAAGGAAAAAAAAAAACAGTGCCATAAATAACATGCAGGCTAAGCATATCCATGCAAAGTTACACATACAACAAAAAATTTACCTTAAACAAAACACAACTGAAATCTAAATAAAACATACACTACACCAAACAGTATATATACAGGGGGGCCCCCAAAATCGCGGGGGCTTGTTTCCCAAAATGGTCGCGAATCATCAAATCCGCGAATAACATTTGCGGACGGGGTTACATTTTTGCTTGTATGCAAAGAAATGTATATTCCCTTTATGTGTTTGCCCTTAGAACAATTGTTTATTTTATCTGTAGTATTGTATATGTGTGTGTGTAGACACACACACACAGTCTTCGGGCTGCAGAACTTTTTCAATAAACAGTTAATTATTATTATTATTACACACAAAACACATACAAATAAATAATAATTGGAATATCATCTCACAAATAATCAGAAACAAATTTATTAAAAATGTGACAGCCTTCCTTCAAGTCCTTGCTCTATTAATAAAGTACTGTAATAGAGCACAAACTTGAGGGTAGACCGTCACATTTTTAACCCTAAGGCCCCGGGTGACGTTCCAGAACGTCCGACCAGCGAGCCCCAGGTCCGCCTATTCCAGCCTTTTTTTTTTATTATTTTTGGAAAAGTTGATTTTTTCTCGATTTATCCCCGCACGGGGGGAGAGGGGGCTGCCAGCAGCACCCTAAGCTGGGGCTTGAGAGTTAATAAATTTGTTTCTGATTATTTGTGAGAATATTTTTCCATTATTATTTACAGGTAGTCCCCAACTTACGACTGCTTGGACTTACGTCCATCGGTACTTACGACCTGCTCTGACCTTACGACCGCCGCAGTTGTGATCAAAATTTTTAATTTTTTTCAAATGACGCGCGCATTTTCTATACCAAAACGTTTCCAATTAATGTAGTCTCCATGTATAATTAGAAAATTAAATGGGGGCCCCATGTGCATTCAGTTGACTACATTAAAGGTAAGTGCTCAGTCACACTGTATCCATTCCTCATTATTTATTACTTTTACTGTACAGTATTACCCCGCTTTACGTGGTTTTTTTTACAAGTTTCCACGTTTACGCAGTACCCTGCCAGACCCGGAATGCTCACTTTACGCGGTGCATGTACTCTTTTACGCGGAGAGCGGCGCGGGCACGCACAAGGTCGCCCAGTCATCAAAACATTACCGAGTTCTTCACCCGCCACCCACCACAGCCGGCCCAAGTCAGTGATAGTGAGGATATGGACTTATATGGACTTTGAGGGGTTTGATAAAGAGGCCTTGCAAGCCTCTGTGGTGGATAGTGATACAATTGATACAGGTGAGGGCCAATAATCTGCCCTCTGCATCTGAACCAACCCCCATCCCAATGTGCCCAGCCATCTTTTCTACTAATGTAAGTGTTAAAAAACCCGAATATTATTGATATTTCTCCTAATTATTAATTGTGTGTGCATACCATCATAAAATTAATTAGTTATTTTTACTAAAGCGTAGGTATTGTGTCTGAAAAAGTGGAGTTTGGGGGTCGGCCCAGTCTCTATTTCAATTAATCCCATATGTTCTTTTGTTCACTTTACGCGGGCCTCCGTGGGTTCAATTGACTGCGTAAAGCGAGGTTTCACTGTACTGTATTTCATTGTAGATTTTTTTTTTTTAAATACTGTAATTTGAAATTTTTTTTTTAATTTTGTGTTTATCTATGTCGGACTTACGACCTGGATTTGGGTCTCTAACCCAGTCATAAGTCGGGGAGCACCTGTATTTGTATGTGTTTTGTGTGTGTGTCTACTCACACACACACATACTGTATATACAATACAGGTAAAATAAATAATTGTCCTAAGGGCAAACACAAAGGGAATATACATATCTTTGTACACAAGTAAAAATGTCCCCCCCCCCCTCCCACCGTCAGCAATGTTATTCGCGGATTTGGCGATTCGTGGCCATTTTGAGAACCTAACCCCCGAAAATAAATAAATATATATATATATATATATATATATATATATATATATATATATATATATATATATATATATATACATATACACATATATATATATATATATATATATATATATATATATATATATATATATATATATATATATATATATATATATATATATATATATATATATATATATATATATATATATATATATATATATATATATTTATATATATTTCATGAGATCCACAATCGTGGATAAGATAAATCTTGATAAAATCACAAGGGAAAAGGGAAACAGCGGAGCACCTTAGCTTTCGTCTTTATTCAAGACATCTTCAGAGGCAACTGGATTACATGGACAGAGAGAGGCTTAAATATACAGGGTGACCTTAAAAACATGAGGTCAGGTCATAATGATGTCATCCACTAATCCCCACACCAACACACACGTAGAGGAGCTTAAGAGAAGGGGGTGACGTGACTAGTCAGGTCAGGTCAAAAATAAGGGACCCATAGAATAACTATCATACATCTAGATCAAAGGTTTTCAAAGCATTTTTAACCTTGGGGTACTGACAAATAAATTTATGTAACATATTATCAGTTTTGAACTGACCATCACTAAGGTTTATTGATTTTTTTCCTTAATCAAACTAGCTTCAAAACTACAAATTTAAGGTATACAGAAAGCCCACACAGGTAGACAGTTTCATTCACTTTTTATCGAATCACCTGGAGTCTACCAAAATGTCAGTTTTTTCTGCTATGTTCTTAAGATGTCTGCGTATTTGTGACTCTGAATTTATTGACGATGAATTGAAACACATTCGTTCCATTGCACAGAAACTCGGGTACCCTTCTGTGTTTGTTGATCGTTGTTTTAAAAGGGCTAAAAAATCCTTTCATTCCTCTCAAACCAGACAAATTCCTACACTTAAGAATATTTTGACTGCCCTATCGTAATGAATTTGTCCCGTTAGTTCGGTCCCTCAAGCTTCTAAATATTAATGTTGTTTTCAAGTATGACTCAACCATTACCAATATGTTAATAAGAAATAGCCCAAGTTTGAATGTAAATGGAAGTGTTTATTGTATTCCATGTAACAAATGTAATTGTAATTATGTAGGACAGACAGGAAAAACACTGCAGCTCAGAATCAAACAACATAAGTATAATATCAGAACAGCATCTGAAAGCAGTGCCTTGTTCGTTCATGTTAGGAATAATAATCACCCCATTGCTTGGGAAAAAAGCTTAGAAGTATTTAAATCATCTTGTGTCACAGAAAGACTTCTGGTTGAAGCTAGTTTGATTAAGGAATTAAAATCAATAAACCTTAGTGATGGTCAGTTCAAAACTGATAATATGTTACATAAATTTATTTGTCAGTGGCCCAAGGTTAAAAATGCTTTGAAAACCTTTGATCTAGATGTATGATAGTTATTTTGTGGGTCCCTTATTTTTGACCTGACCTGACTAGTCACGTCACCCCCCTTCTCTTAAGCTCTCTACGTGCGTGTGGTGTGGGGATTAGTGGATGAAATCATTATGACCTGACCATGTTTTTAAGGTCATCCTGTATATTCAAGCCTCTCTCTGTCCATGTAATCCAGTTGCCTCTGAAGATGTCTTGAATAAAGACAAAAGCTAAGGTGCTCCGCAGTTTCCCTTTTCCTGTGTGATTTTATCAAGATATATATATATATATATATATATATATATATATATATATATATATATATATATATATATATATATATATATATATATATATATATATATATATATATATAAACCGAAGTGCCATTAAAATTTTATTATCCAGCTCTAGCACAGTATCCAGAAATTTAAACCTTTCCCAATACGTACAAAGAATGAACAAAGTTATGCAATTGCCATTAATTGGTGAGTATATATTTATCCAATATACTTTACTGATGTTTTCACACACTTCTTGTTTTATAACAGCTTTCAAAACTTAGTACTACAGTCGTTACAGAAAAGCAGTACAGTACTTTACAACACTGACATGGTGACAAAATAATTTCCAGCAAAATGACTAAGGGAAATGATGCCATAACCATCATATTTTCATATCCAGTACTGTACTACCTAGGTCTGGTTCATGCCAGATAGTAAGGCTTATTCTGTATGTTACTGGAAGACCATTTTTATGAACATTGTACATTAATCCAATATTCTAACTAAACTAATCAGGGGTTACTATAAATTAATAAATATATACTGTATATAAATGGATGACTAAAGCAAGAAATGTCATTCTAAAGCCAAGGAGGGGAGATGAAATGTGGTGGTCCCTCGGTTAACGAATTACCTTCCATAAGAATCTTCATTTCGGTTGACGAAGAAAAATTCGGTTAACGAAATTCTCACGAAAATGTTTTGACATGCTCTGGCTTGCTCACCAGCTGGAAGATTAGTCCGCCAATACAGAAATCGGTTCTAGGGCTTACATTCTTTAAAATTGGAGTAAATATCAAGAAGGTTGTACTATTCAATAATTTTCCAAGTTTTAAATTAAAATTTTTAGTCATTTTAACACTAAATTTTAAGCTCTGTACTGTAATATAGTCAGCTGATAATAGACAAACCATCAAACTGTAGAAAAAAGTTACATGCACCATCCTGAAAATAAGTCATGACCCAGATCTTGTGAATGAAAGTATATAAACCAAGTACAGAAAACTAGTTTTTGGTGCACCCATCAGCCACTTCACTCACCCACCAAGGCCTCAGTTTGTATCTCTGTTCAGTGGAGGAAACATCTTGCTCGTGGGTCTCTTGAACACACAGTATTTTTACATTTTTACAGTACAATTATTGGTCATCAGTGAGTGTTCATAATACAGTACTTATTCCAAATCACTGGGGCATATTGTACTCTGCAACCAGAGATTATTTACAATTCTGAGCAATGGGAGTTGTTGTAAAGTGATGAGGTCTCTTAAGCTTCCCTGCAAAAGACTACAAAATATCTGCCTCATCTTTCAAGATTTGACTCGCCTCTTTCTGGCCCCAAACAATGCTAATACTTCAGCATGCTTAACAATAAATTACATATAAAAAATGAGGAAGACTGATCCTAATATCCCATTTTCAGACAAAGCCTGAAGCCAGGCACCTCACATAATACAGTACTGTACTACGTAATTTAAACACAATCTCGATAACTGCCAGTGCGCAACTCCACCCGCATTGCCAGGAGAAAACAGTTGCTACTTAAGTCACTATAATTTGTAGATTTAACTGCTGATTAGTCTTTTAATATACTGTATACAGTAATATTGGTGTTCATACTAAACTGTTTCATCTGGAGAGACTGACAGTGTTGTTATGGGTGTATGAGCCATTACGGTATTTTACCATCATCGGTTTAATGTACAGCTAATGAAAGTAAGGGTAAATATTTTCATATACAGTGACCCCTCCGTTAACGAACTCAATCCGTTCCAGAAGGTCGTTCGTTAACCGAAACCATTGTTTCAATGGGTTTTTGGGTAATTGGTTCCAGCTCACTGAAAATTTCCTAAATTCAACAAAAATGGTAGAAAAGTTCACTTACTTTGAGGTGTGTATGTAGAAGGCTCCTGGATGATGATGATGATGATGGGATTTAGAATGGGGGTGGAGGAGAAGGAAGAAGAGAAGGCATTGGGGTGGAAGAGAAGTCACCCCATGGTGCCATTTCACCCATAAAATTTTAGCTCTCTGGTGTAATTCAAGATTATTTTCTTTAAATCAACACTGCACTGCATTATATATTGTCAATATATAAAATATATTTCAAAATGACCAATAATTTGCTTGGAAACACAGAAAAAAAGCGTTTAGTTGAAGAGAGTCTCAAGCAAGATGTTACCTCCAGTGAAAACAGAGAGAGACTAACGCCTGTTTGCTGTGTTAAGAGGCTGGATGCCGCGCATTAAACTAGTCACTTTACCTTCAATTATGTTCAATAATTGTTAAAATGACTAAAAAATTGAATATTAAACTTTTAAAATTATTGAATAGTATAAACTTCTTGATATTTACTAAAATAGTAAGGAATTTAAGCCCTAGAACCGATTAATGTATTGGCGGACTGATACTAAAGCTGGTTGCCCGGTCAGTGCAAGCGTAAACATGTTGAGGTCGGTTCGTAAGAACTTCGTTAACCGAATTTTTTTTCGTTAACCGAATTGAAGATCCTTATGGAAGGCAGTTCGTTAATCGAAATTACGTTAACCGAGGTGTTCGTTAAACGAGGGGTCACTGTATATTCATAAAAAGCCTGACAGATTTTCACTTTTTGGCCTATAAATTTAAATATAGCAATTGTAATTTTGCAGAGTAAGTCCGGTTTTCTTTGGAGTTTGCTTACAAAATCCATTTTACCACAAACTGACTGCTAATGCAAAAAATAGCATACTTTAAGCCCAATTTACGTATGATATACTTTTACTGTATATGAGCCAAATGTACCCCAAATGGACAAAAAGGCTATATTTTCAACACATGATTTTAAAAAATCAGGCTCGGAGACCTACATAATTTTTTAAATCATTGTTTTATAGGATATGTCCTTAATGAGAGGCAATCCTTTTGGAGAAAATGGTCACCCTTTCCTAACCTCTATTATGAATTGGTCTCAAAAGCAGAGGGCTTGACTACTGCCTAATTCAGTACTCGTTCACCATGGCAGCAGCCATACTTTTGGTAAATAGGCATTATGAACTTGCACGAACCTGCACTAAGAATACTGACCAAGTTCAGTTCAGGTGTAGGTGGCTACCCAAAGAATGCAATAAGGAAGACATAAACTTTGAAGGAGAGCAAGGAATAAGGATGTCACCCTCACCAAGCAATCTCGTGAATTAATGCCAATCACAAATTATGGCAAACTACGTACTGTACTGTACATAAGTTGCAGGTTCACAGAGTGCCAGATCAGATAGGGCAGCCTTGCATATTGATGGTATATTACATAAATAAAATTTAAGTAGAAAGTACAGTATGTACAGTACTATGAAACCAACAGTAATACTATAAGTATATTACAATGAGTTCTAACGCCTTTACAGGAAAGCCTCCGATAACGACGGTTCTACTAACGACGAGTCGCATTTAAGACACTGGTTAATTTAGGGCCCAATTCAATTTGCACCATTATTTTCTTTGTATTTACGACGAAAATAGAATAAAAAATAAAGCAAAATTAAATTTTCATATAAATAATAACGAAATCCCGATATGTATTAAATAAAAACACGCCTTGCGCACGGAGGCTGCCAGGCTTGTGAGTGGTGACGCCAGCATCACTAGTATAAACAGTCGCAGCTTGGCAGGGATTTTGTTTTCACGCATCTGAACAGGAAAAGGAGAAAAACATTCAGGTTTCTTACGGCATTTTTGTGTCCCTATTCATCACGAGCAAGAGAGCAAGTGATGGTAGTGCTGGATCAAAAGTTAAAAGAATGTGTATAACCTCAGCCGATATGAAAAGGGTGAGACGTCTGTGGATGGTATATGGAGCAAGCAATGAACATATTTTCTGAAGCGAATCCATTAACAGAACAAAGCATTAAGATTAACAGGGATGTGAAAAATGCATATGACTACATAAAGATGTAAAATGAGAAAAGAAAGCGGCTGTGAAAGGTTCATTCGACAGCTTTATTATTCGAAGACCTAAACCATCAACTTCAGCGACACCATCAAATTTGGCATCATAAGTAACTTCAGCAAAAGCTTCAGGTTCAGTATCAGTTTCAGCAACAGCTATGACATCTTTATGGATTGTTTCAGCTTAAGCCAGAGTTGAACCTGATGACTTTGTCATCTGAGTAAAAACTTGCACAACATTCATTGCCTGTCCTATGTTTTAGACTTTGCCACCATTGGTAAGTAGTATTTTTGTTTTACATAATTAAGTATTACTTAAAACATATGTGAACAGTAATAAGTGTTGCTTTCATATTCTTATGTAGAGAAATAACGATGTTTTCACATGTACGCACTTACATACGTTGGCGTTCCCAATCCATTTCGTTTTTTCTTTACCATTAGTGGTTAGCTACTTCTATTGTTCTATTTATTAACATTAAATAACATTACTTAAAACATATATATTAATTTTTCTTACATTATTTTTACCACAGCTACAACCAGGGTCTTATTTTCTTCTGTTTCTTATGTACAGAACCATCGTCACTGGTGTAAACACTCGCAAAAACAATATATAAACATTAATTCAATCAAATACATATTCAGTAATAAACAAAAATTAATCTTTTGTACATACAGTATTCTTAATAAGATAAATGATGGTATGTCTCCTTGAGTGCTCACATATACATTGCCGTTCCACCATCACTCTTCTTTTTTAACATCAGTGATTACTTTTACTGTACGTTAAACAAAAACCAGGGTACGATTTTCTTCAGTTTCAGATGGATAACTGACATTATGCGTGTAAACACCGACAACAACAATGGCGTCCCATCTCTTGTGTGACATTATTATTGATTGTATAAGGTGCATTCATAAACATTATTTAATGAATATAGTTTGCATTTTTCATTAATTGTATAGTAAAGCCTCAAATAACGACGTTAATGTGTCCTCCAATATTGCAGTGTAAGGTGAATCATTGTATCGCGAATCATTAATTACCACTAAAATAAAGCAATAATAATGAGATGTGTTCCCATGTGTGACCTTTTCATATCTTGTGTGTGGCTTTTTACCCTCTTTTCCCCAAAAAACAATACAATTAATGAAAATTGCGAACTATATTCTTTAAATAATGTTTCTGAATGCACCTTATACAATATAAATGAATAATAATATGGTCACACAAGAGAAGATGGGACGCCATGTTTATGTTTACAACTGGGAGTCCGGGACGACAGTTCTACACGAGAAAATGAAGAAAATAAGACCCAGGTTGTAGCTGTAGTAAAATTAATATACCGTACGTATATGTTTTAAGTAACGTTATTTAATGTTAATAAATGGAACAATAGAAGTAGCTAACCACTAATGGCAAAAAAAAAAGAGATGGATTAGGAATGCCAACATATACAAAATAAGACCCTGTTTGTAGCTGCAGTAAAATTAATGTAAAAAATTAATATACTGTATATGTTTTAAGTAATGTTATTTAATGTTAATAAATGGAACAATAGAAGTAGCTAACCAAAAATGGCAAATAAAAAAAAAGATGGATTAGGAACGCCAACTTATACGTGCGCATTTAAGGATACCGCGTCATTTATCTTTTTAAGAATATGTGCAAAAGATTCATTATTGTTTATTACTGAATATGTACAGTATTGATTGAATTAATCTTAATATTGAAATGAACAATACAATTCATTAATAATACGTAAAATATTAAAACACACAAGAGGATAAGAGACGGCATTGTTGTCAGTGTTTACACCCATAATGTCAGTTATCCACCTGAAACTGAAGAAAATAAGACCCTGGTTGTTGTTGTAGTAAAATTAATGTAACAAATATGTATGTTTTAATTAATGTTATTTAATGTACAGTAGAAGTAACCACTGATATTAAAGAAAAAGTGAGACTGATAGTGGAACACCAATGTATACGTGCATACTCAAGGAAACATGGTCATTTATCTTAAGAATATTTACAAATGATTCATTATTGTTTATTACTGAATATGTATTTGATTGAACTAATGTTTACATATGTGAAATGATCAATGCAATTCATTAATAATACGTAGAATATTAAAACACACACGAGGAGACAAGACGGCATTGTTTTCGTGAGTGACGATGGTTCTACATAAGAAAATGAAAAAAGTAAGACCCTGGTTGTAGCTGTAGTGAACTTAATTTTAAAAAATTTAATACCTGTATGTATGCTTTAAGTAATGTTATTTAATGTTAATAAATGGAACACTAGAAGTAGCTAACCACTAATGGTAAAGAACTAAAGCGAGAGGATTGGGAACGCCAACATATGAACAATAAGTGCGTACATGTGAAAACATATCATCATATCTCTACATATGAATATGAGAGCAACACTTATTTACTGTTCATACCGGTATATGTTTTAAATAATATTTACGAATGTAAAACAAAAATTCTACTCACCAATGGTGGTAAAGTCTAAAACATAAAGACAGCCAATGAATATTGTGCGAGTTTTTACTCAGATGACAAAGTCAACAGGTTCAACTCTGGCTGAAGCTGTAGCTTTCCATAAAGCTGCTGCTGAAACTGTTACTGAACCTGAAATTGATGTTGAAACTGTTATGATGCTGAATTTGATGGTTTAGGCCTTTGAATAATAAAGCTGTCAAAAGAACCTTGCACAGCTGCTTTATTTTCTCATTATACATCTTTATGTAGAGGTCATTTGCATTTATTTAAATTTTAATGCTTTGTTATGTTAATGGATCCACTTCAGAAAATATGTTCATTGCTTTCTCCATATAATATCCAGACCTCTCACCTTTTTCATATCATTTTAACACATCTAGTTTCTCGGCTAAGCTTATACACTTTCCATTAGCCTTTAAAACAACACTACCATCACTTGCTCATGTTAAATTGGGATGCAAAAATGGTGTAAGAAACCTGAGAAGGTTTTTCTCCTGTTCCTGTTCCAGATGAGTGAAAACAAATGGCCCGCCAAACTCCGACTGTTGTTTACCACTCATTAGCATGGCAGCTTCTTTGCGCAAGGCGCTCTTAATTTTTTTTATAATACATATCAGGATTTAGTTATTATTTATTTGAAAATGTAATTTCATTTTTTTTTATTATATTTTGGTCGTAAATACAAATGAAATAAGGACGTAATTTGAATTGGGTCCTAAATTAACTAGGGTTTTAAATATGAAAAGTTATTGGTCGAACCGTTGTTATCGAAAGCTTTACTGTATTGTTTTGGGGGAAAAGGGGGTAAAAACCACACAAAAGTTATGAAGAGGTCACTAGGGGGCGCATCTCATTATTATTGCTTTATTTTAATAATGGTAATTAATGATTCATGATACGATGATTCACCTTACACAACAATATTGGAGGACACATTACCGTCGTCATTCGGGGCTTTACTGTACTTAAGTCCTCAAACACTAATACGGGTACAAACCCTCAAATCTAGGTTTTTGAAACCAGATACAATACTGTAACACCCCCCCCCACCCACCCAGGAAAGTCCAATCCATCTGTTATCCCAGGGCCAAGGCCTACAATTTGGCTTCCACACACGCATATAAACTTAGTTGAACGTTGGTTTTACTTCCAATACAAAATAAAATGTCGTGAAATAACCCAAATAAAAAGTACATTACTAAATTCAGTCTTTTCAGAAGTTAAGAGTTCCCTAAAAATGAGTTAAATAAACTTGATTACTTCCCAGCAGCTTCTGGCCAATCATGAGCCTTTGCAAGAAGTAGAGAGATTATAAATACCTTGATTTTCTTTAATTATGTATTTGTATTAATAAAATAGTTGACATAGCTTTATCAGATAATATTGGTCAAATTAAACCAAAGATGCGAGGTAATGGTTGCCAGATACTGCTTATCACATGGGAACCTTTGATATGATGGTGCAGTGCTGATTGATGGTCCTGCCACAAGTTTTAAGGCTTGATGGTTTCCTTTCAATAACTACTACACCCTACTACTATTACTTTGCTGTCACTCGGAATCGATTATGATGACCTTTCAGCAACACAGGCATTCGTTTAACCTACTATCTTGAAAAGAATAGTTATATTCGTTTAACCTACGATCTTGAAAAGAACAGTTATGTGGTAGCAAATGTTTTTTGAAATGGTAAAACAGTACAGGTAGCTACATAATTCTACATTTTCAAAACTGTCTATTGTATTTAATGTTATTCTTTTTATCTAAAGAAAACATATACTATACTTTCTTTATATTGTTATTCAAGATGTAAAACACTGAATTGAGTTTGTGTGAGTAGCTGCAAACCTGATGTAGCCTTCTGCTGAGCCTCGAGTAACAGATGGATGACCCCAGGGAGGAAATTTAAACTGACACCAAGAAATGTGAAAATTCTCAAAACTGGTTTGGTCTTGGTCCCAAGCATCCAGGATTGAAGGGCCTACTGGTATACTATACCTGTATTCTAATTCTATATTACGACAAATTTTTATAAATAAGGATGCACATTTTTTGTAAGAAATTTATGGTTGATATTTATGTGATTAAAAATATCAATTCAAAGAGAATTATTGCTTTCAATTTTCAATTGATTTTCAAAAGAAGACAATAAAAAATCAAATGAAGTTTTCAACAATCAAGAAGCTACAGTAATTAGGTCTGGCATGTGATCAAAGAGACCATAGGAAAAAGTCCTAAACAAAACCTTAACATGGTTAATGTAACTCATAAGCAAGTGGTACTTTCAAAACTACCAAGTCAACTACAATTAGAACTTTTGATCTAGACAGGATAATGTTAAAATGAAAATAAGGGATGAATAATACACTACTCCATAACCATGAATTCTAGAAGGATAAAAATTACAACAAAAATAATGATGCGACATAACGCTAATGGAGCAGTTACTTCCACATGCTAGTACACAAATTGTTTACCTTGAGTTATACGGGGGCTGACTCATGTGGCCGTAATAGTATCCATAAGGATCATAGGCTGCACGTGGACTGTTTGCAAATAATGTACATACCAGTGAGGACACGAAATAGAACACCAGTACGAAACATTAATTATGTGGGAATAATTATGTCTTTATTCATTAAATTAGTATCAATTAATTACTGCATTTACAATATTTGGTAATTTCTCTTATGAGTCTTAGTAACTACGGAATGAAATCTTAAAACTTTTTAAGTATGAAATCCCATTCAATAGCATAGAGCCAAGAAAGTGTCCTGTGAGAAACCAACACACTGAACACCCCATGACAAAGCACACCAGTTGAAGAGTACTGTACAACTATTCAGCTGCAGAATCCACTTTTTATGTGAACAATACTAGTGGTTAAGGAGCTCTTCACCCCCCTGTCACACCAAGAGCCTATGAAGGTATAGTGTAGTGGTTGGTAGGGATATACAGTATATAGTACAGTATTCAAGCATTTTTGTGTACAATATAATTTTTTAAATTAATTTGTGGTAAATTTAATTAAAAATACACTTTCACTGGCATCACAAGCCAAGTAAGTAATGGAGATATACATTTGAAAGATACTATCACTAGGAATTTTTTAAAGACAATAAATAAACTATAATCGGTAGCCGGCGGATGGACACATGAAGAGTCACTCTACAGTTCTTTATTACAGTAATTAATCTATAGTATTTATATTCGGACATTTTAAGCGATGATACATTTTCTGTGTTGGGTTGTGATAATATTTGTACTTGGAGAGAAGCGAAAAATAGCATGTGAAATTTACTAGTAACATAAAGGGAACACGAACATAATAAAAAAGTATGGCAACATAAGTACCATTTTCAGTCATTTAGGTGTCTGGGTGACATCAGAACCTTAACGTCATCAGCAGAGGCAAAAAATGCCAGATATTTTCAGAAAGTCATTTAAGCATCAAATTTCCCAAAGCTATGACGACAAGTACTGATATCAATAAGAAGTTAACATTAACCCGCTTCACGCAAAATATGTCAATGTAACTACTATTGCAGTAGCACTACCATCAAATAAACTGGATTTCACTGCCTGTAATTAATACTTGAAATTTGGCAACACGCCTGAGATTGAGCTGTGAGCATGAAAACGAAGATGTTGGCATCCCTCAGTAGAAATTTCCATTGAAATCTGATAATCACCTCAAATTATAAATATCTATTGCTATATAATTGAGAAAAATCTGGCATCAATTCAAAATCCCAATTATTAATGACTCCTGATGGTGGAGAGGTACAAGAGTAGTCATGGTACCACTGTACCAAAAAAAATACATAAATCTTCTGGCTTAAAGAAAATAAAATCTAAATGTAATTGGACTTAAAATGAACTTACAGAGTTAAAAAGATTTAAAATTGGCCATACACAGTATTACCCCGCTTTACGCGGTTTCACTTTCCGCGATTTCGCATTTACGCGGTACCTCGCCAGAACCGGACTTTCACTTTACGAGGTGCATCTACTCATATACGCGGGAAGCGGCGCGGGCAGGATGCGCACAAGGTCGCCCAGTCATCAAAACACCACCCACCACAGCCGGCCCAAGTCAGTAATAGTGAGAATATGAACTTATATGGACTTTGAGGGGTTTGACAAAGAGGCCCTGCAAGCCTATGCGGTGGATAGTGATACAATTGATACAGGTGAGGGCCAATAATCTGCCCTCTGCCTCGGAACCAACCCCCCATCCCTGTGTGCCCAGCCATCTTTTCTACTAATGTAAGTGTTAAAAAAACTATTATTATTGATATTTCTCTTAATTATTAATTGTGTGTGCATACCATCATAAAATTAAGATGTAATTTTTACTACAACGTAGGTATTGTGTCTGAAAAAGTGGAGTTTGGGGGTCGGGCCAGTCTCTGTTGGAATTAATCCCATATGTTCTGTTGTTCACTTTACGCGGTACCCTGTGGGTTCAATTGACCGCGTAAATCGGGGTACTGCTGTATTTAAAAAATTTATATATATATTTATTTTTTTACTAATTTATTGTTTGTTTTTTTATTACATGTATTAATGATATTCTTTATTTCAGGGGTTTAGATGCATATTTATGCACTTTTTTACAATTTTATATTATATTTTTCAGTGTTAAGTGGTTGTATTTGGGGGCCTGGAACGGATTAATCCTATAACGAACGAATGCTATAACGAACAAAGTTCTAGAACCAATTAGATTCGTTATAGCATACCCCACAGTATGTGTGTGTGTGTATATATATATATATATATATATATATATATATATATATATATATATATATATATATATATATATATATATATATATATATATATATATATATATATATATATATATATATATATATATATATATATATATATATATATATATATATATATATATATATATATATATATATATATATATATATATATATATATATATATATATATATATATATATATATATATATATATATATATATATATATATATATATATATATATTATATATATATATATACATACATATAGTCCGATCTGGACTATAACCTTAGAATTTAACCCATAAATTTATTGGGACAAATGGTGTAAGTGAGGTGCCTAATCCATTGGATAAGTTATAAAATGTTTTTAACATTAAAAATGTATTTTGCTGTTAAACTACAGTACTGTACCCCATGTATCCTGCCATTGAACTATTGTACCCCATGTATCCTGCCATTGAACTACTGTACCCCATGTATCCTGCCATTGAACTATTGTACCCCATGTATCCTGCCATTGAACTACTGTACCCCATGTATCCTGCCATTGAACTACTGTACCCCATGTATCCTGCCGTTGAACTACTGTACCCCATGTATCCTGCCATTGAACTATTGTACCCCATGTATCCTGCCATTGAACTACTGTACCCCATGTATCCTGCCATTGAACTATTGTACCCCATGTATCCTGCCGTTGAACTACTGTACCCCATGTATCCTGCCATTGAACTATTGTACCCCATGTATCCTGCCGTTGAACTACTGTACCCCATGTATCCTGCCATTGAACTATTGTACCCCATGTATCCTGCCATTGAACTATTGTACCCCATGTATCCTGCCGTTGAACTTGCACCCTACATCCTGCCATTGATGTATCCTGTCATTGAACCACTGTACCCATGTGTATCCTGCCATGTACCCCATGTATGTTGAACCACTGTACCCCCCTTGCCGTTGAACCACTGTACCCCATGTATCCTGCTGAACCACTGTACCCCCATGTATCCTGTCGTTGAACCACTGTACCCATCCTGCCGTTGAACCACTGTACCCCCATGTATCCTGTCGTTGAACCACTGTACCCCCATGTATCCTGTCGTTGAACCACTGTACCCCCATGTATCCTGCCGTTGAACCACTGTACCCCCATGTATCCTGCTGTTGAATACTGTAATTGGTGAGCTATGTAATGGGGCAATCAGGGTGCTGGAATTTTAGTGGTCACTCCCCCCCCCAGGACCATAAAATGATCATGTAGGTACATCTTTAAAAAAATAAATAAATAAAACAATACCGGTAAGCTAGATTTGTTGTTACATTAAATGCACACTCAACAACAATACACACTCTTACTAATTTCTAATGCACACAGCTTGGCAAAATCCCAACCAGAACACTCCTTTACTAACCTGCTGACTGACTTCTTCAGTTCATCATTTACAGAGGAACGACCTGAGTGGATGCTGGTGCGGTCATCATAAAAGGACTCAGATGGGTAAGCCTGGCCATACTGCTTCATCCATTGTCTATAATACTCTTTATAGTATGGATGATCTCGATAATAATGATAATAATATTGATATTGGTCATACATCTCTCTTGAACCATATGCCTCTTGATAACCGCCTGAAACAAAATTTTTAAATTTTTAAGCACAGTCTATAGTATATACCAACTCTATATTCAAAGAGTACACGGATATTAACAATCAGTGTGTGAAGCAGAAGAAAAAAAACTAAGTTGATAATAAGAGAACCCAGTGACCTTGTACAGTTCAGTTGTATTATGACCATAGCAGAAACATGACACAATCTGGGAGGTGGTTCTTAAATGTGTTCAAGACATTGATGCTGCCTATAATGGACACCAAATGACCTGCAACTGAAATTTTATGATAAAATAACTTATTTTTGTATTTTTTTAGACAACCCTGAAAATTTAAAATCTCTTAAAAAAAATTTAATCAACTTATGTCTTCAGGTACTGTACTGCACAGTAGATCCTCAGTATTCACAGGGGTTAGGTCCTCCCCCCAGAAGTGCCAAAATCCACAAACAGTATTAGTGTCCATATTGTTGTATGTCTGAGATACTTGAGTCACCCAAAAACACACCCATACTGTATTTCAAAATATTTTTTCTTGAAATATACATACAATACAATTTAGTGTAAAACATTAATCAAATAATGACATACACTTACAATATACAATACATACTATGGCAGGGGTGTCAAACATGCGGCCCGACACACTCTTGCATGCAGCCCGCGGCCCATTTGCTGCTCCAGCCTTACCATGAGGAGCTAAAACTAAATAGTGAGTGTATCCCTCAGCTGAATAAAATAATTGAGCTCCAGTGTGATTCTGTGTTGAGGAACAAGTTTTCGAGTGTTGATGTTGGCACATTTTATCAATATTTTGGATCAAATTATCCCAGGATTAAATGTTTTGCCTCAAAGATTATGTCAATGTTCGGAAGTACATATGTCTGTGAACAACTCTTTTCTGTGATGAACTTGAACAAGTCTCGACTTCGGTCTCAACTTACTGATGGGCACCTTAATTCATTACTGAAAGTTGCTACAGCTCAGTCGTTAGTGCCGAACTTTGATGCACTGGTCCATACCAAGAGGTGCCAATTATCAGGAAGCAGCAAACAATAAGATTGATCAAGGTAAGTAAACACTTGATTTGATTAGAGGTGATTACGAAGTGCTCATAATTATGTTACTTGGCCCGCATACTGTGTACTCATATTAAATCTGGCCTGCCTTGGCAAATGAGTTTGACACCCCTGTACTATGGTACAGTATATACAGTGGGCATATTGAACCAGTTTGTACATTATGTTTGAGATACTCATAACACAACTGTACTGTACAGTACTGTATATGATATTTCAGTAGGGTTTCTTTTAATACACATACAATGGTGAAAAACATTAATTAAACAATGAAATCATACAATATACTTGTACTATACAGTATCAAATAAGATAAATGAAGTGGAGGAAATTGTTGTTGCTGCCAGTTTTCATGTGTACAGAATGGAAGAGTTATTCTTTTAACTCTCATAAACAACCCATAATGGCAGTGGATCCATCAAGGCCTGTCTCCATCACAAAAATGTCGGAAAAACGAAAGTAGGCAAGATGAAATTCCTCCAAACTTTTATTGAGATTTGAAAGGTAAGACAAGTTTTCTTCTACAGTTTTATTAAATGGCCCATAGTAATGCACACTTGTTAACTAGTACTGTACCTATCCTAGTTTTCTTCTAAAGACCCCAATAATTTTAATTGCAATCTTGTGGGATAATAATTTCCCCACCAGATAATTATTTACAATAACTAATAAGAAGTTTATGAATATTCCCTAATTACTGTAGTCTGTTAAAAGTACAGTATTATCTACTCAAATTGACCAATTTGAACAATACTGCAAAGTCCATTGTGTTGTGACATGATGACAAGTATAATACTGTACAGTGATGTACAACTTACTGCCAGTGCCCCTAGTGGTCCTGCCTTTGGAGGTTGGAAGCAGCCTACTAGAAGCCACTGAGGTATGAGAGGCTGCAGAATCTGCTCGTGGCCTCCTGGGCAATGACTTCGTGGAGTGACTCACAGTCGTGGACCTCGAGACCCGAGAGTGGTCAGAATCATAGCCCGTCTCCTCTCCGACGGGCTCGCGGCGACGGGGCTCGCGATTATAACCTCGTCCCAGGTCTCGGTCTCTCTCTTTCTTCATAAACTGCGCGTGTGCAAATTTTCGTTCAGCGTCTCTGTCCTGTCTAACTTCACTTTCCTGGTCTCCGTCTCTAACATGTTCCTGGCCCCTATCACGTCTATGGTAATGTTCACGGTAAACATCTCGCTGCCTTCCCACAACAGCACTATCTTCCCTTAAACTATAACGTCCCTTATCACCGTGGCTCTGAAATTTTCCTCTATCTCTACTAGTATCTATATCTTGGTCCCTGTCATCATGGCGATACCTCTCTTGTTCTCGTTGCCGCTCTCTGCCGAGATCACCATCACTTGATCTCTCCTTCCAGTCACCCCTGACATTCCATCGATCATCTCTTGGTTCTCGTCTATCAATCCTGGGTTCCTGCCGGTCAGGAGGGGATCTATGAAATATTCTATCAGATCTATTTCTAGAATCGCCATAGCTACTCCAGCGGTCACAAGGAACAGGTGGCTTTTGATCCAGTGGGGAAGTACCACAAGTTCTTTTCTTTAAATGTTGTTGGTGGTAGTCGTGCCCATGGTAGGAAGAGCTTGGGATTCTGTTAGGGTCTGTCTCTGCTCTAACCCTTAACACATCAGTATTTGGTATACCAAGCGACTGTGGGGCCCTATCATCAGAATATCCATTCCAGGATTCCATGTTGTCAAGTCCCTCATGCTTTCTGTGGCTACTATTGGTGGCCAGCTGGTGGTCTTGTGTGTCGACTGCACGACGGTGAGGCAGTGTTGTGGTGATTGTGTCTCCAGTCAGCTGGACGGATTGCGTCATCGACACGGGTGGGGGGTGGAGGGGCTGAATGGTCCCTTGCATTTCCCCGTTTTCTGATAACTGAACCATATTGTCACTCTCATTTAACTTATATCTTCGCAAAATCAGTAAATGGTATGTCAACACGAAATCGGTTACAGATATGTTTTGAGGGAAATTCAATACAATATCTTCACATTCTAATATGAATAAATAAACATTTATATTAAAAAACTATATTCCACAAAATATGAATTCAAACAATACTGTACAGTATATGATTCCAATTCTGTCAACGCAAAACGATTGTATCTGGAACACAAATGAGCACGTCTACTCCACTCCACCGTCAAGACAACACTGACAGGACACGTGGCAGTGACGTCACAGTTAGCTGAACACCAACAACAAAAACATTGCGCCTGCGTTCTAGCTGTTACGATATTTAATTCTATTACTGTTTAAAAAATAAGGATTTTTCTATATTTAACGGTGTTAAATATAAAATTATAGCGTAAATACACACTACGTTTACCCATAAATGGTATTGGCTAGAATGCATATGATATCTTTTCCAAACAAAATATTTTATACTTTATCCTCTTCGCCACTGGTCGGCTTGTTAACCATACAGAAATTAACGATTAACTTCATAGAAACACTCAACAGCGTAACAGTTGGGGTACAAAGAACTACAGAAGCCATATGTAACAGCAGGCTAGTTACGAGAATGTAAAGCGTTGTGGTACGTGGCAACACAACCTTCCTCCGGCAGGCTAACTGGTCCAAGGTAGGCATCTACCTCCCTTGGACTGGTCAGACTCAGTCACCGGTCTGCTGGAGTCACTTATAAGAACATGAGAAAATAAGGAGTCTGTAATAGGTCAGTTGGCCTATGCATGGCAGCTCCTGTCGAGAGTTACTACCACTCTCAATCATCCGAGAATCTATCTAGCCTCCTTTTCAAACTTTCCAGCGTTCTAGCACTTATTACCAAGTTGCTAAGCTTGTTTTCCACTCGTCTACCACCCTATTTTTGAACCTGCTCCTTCCTATCTCCCTCCTAAACTTAAACTTACCCAACTTAAATGCACTAAGGACTTAAAGCTGTCAAAGGTCAAACACAACGACGATATCATCATGACAATTATTTGTGACAGACAACACCGTTTCTTCCACACATACAAAACTATGAAATTTAGTCAAATTCCTATCACATTCTACTCTACAGATCTTTCATCGAGTTTCCTGATGAGCTACACTCAATACTGTCACGATTTGTTTTCATGTCATAACGGTAACGAGTAACTCGCCATAATGTCAAGGGTTTGAGCCTCGGCCCTGATATACTGCTGTATGTGTGAGATGGGAATTATCCATTGACCCTAATAAACATCACAGGTTTCCTGGTCTCCGGTTTTGCGAAAAAAACATGGTTTTCGGCAGACGCAACCTTACCCTCCATAAACTGACCGTGTTAGTAACATCTAGCCCACATTATCTGCTCTTAAAATTAACAAAAACTATATCAAATGTTTATTATACTGCCAACAATTATTACAATATATCAATTTTGTATTTGAATGAGTGCTTTGTATTAATGAAAAAAATTAATTTCTTTTACACATCTTTTAAGTAATATTCTATCAAATTATCAAAAAATTTGTGTCACGTCTTTTGATCAAAGGTAAAGCAAAAACAGTACAATTACTAAACTTATAACATTGTACTACGACATACTAATAATATGGGAAGATAATATAGTGGAAAAAAAATCAGTCTAGCTTTAAAAGTTGGGTAAGCTATGCAGCCAGCGTTGCCAACTTTTAAACAAACGTCAGGAAAATAATATTTTATCCTATATCTATATTTAGGCATCATAATATATAACTTTTACATTTATCCTCTTCACCACTGATTGGCTTGTTAGTCGCTTGGGCGATCGATCACGTCTCTGTTACGCACTGTTGGCAAGTACTGGGCATGTACCGGCTCCTGAATATTCCTGAACCTGCTCCAGTGTTGGTCAAGTCTGATCTTGAAAGAGCTCACACTCGGTGCCATCACAGCACTTCCTGGTAGATTGTTCCAAGAGTTCACAACTCTCACTCCCAAAAAGCTTGCCCTCACAGTTTTCTAGAACTGCGGCTTCTTCAATCTTGAGCTGTGACCCCTTGTGGGGCGAGCGTCCGCCAGCTCCAAGTAAGGACACTCGACTGAGTAGTGCCCCTTGAGATGCTTATACACCTCAATTGGGTCACCCCTTGCCCATCTGTAGTATAAGATAGGCAAGTTCAGGCGCTCCAATCTCTCAGGGTAGTTGAGGTGCTCAAGTGCAGGCACCAGTCTGGTGTCCCTCCTTTGAACATTTTCGACCAACTGACAGTCCCTAGCATATCTCGGGGACCAGACGGGGTAACAGTACTCCAGATGGGGAAGCACTTCATTCTTGAAGATCGTTACGAGGGACAGACCGTCTAGATATCTTAACGACCTTTTTGTAAGACCCAATAATTTATGTGCCTGATTTACCTTCTCGTAATGGCCCGAGAACTTCAGCTCATTGTCAACAAACACACCTACGTCCTTCTCACATTGTCTCAAATAGTGCAGTTTCTTCATCCCGTTGGGACATATGATACGCCTCCTTACCGTTTGTACGCCCCAGGTGCATCCTCTTACACTTCGTGACATTGAATCTCAGCAGCCATTTCTTCGACCATTCTTGGAGCTCACAGAGATCCTTCTGCAGTTCTACACAGTCCGCATGGTTCTTGATTTCCCGAAATAACTTTGCGTCATCGGCAAACATTTGTATGGAGGAGTGTACAACGTAAGGCATGTCATTTATGAAACAAACAAACAACAGCGGGCCCAATACACTGCCTTGTGATACCCCACTTGTGACAGGTACAGATAATGATTTCATGCCATTAATCACCACACACTGCTTGCGGTCATGTAGAAAGTCTTGTACCACGCTTGAGCATTTCCCCGAATTCCGAACCCTTCCAGTTTGATTTTCAGCCTTTCATGGGGTACACTGTCGAAAGCCCTGGCAAAATCTAGGTACCCTCAATATTACCACCCCGTTCCAGAATATGGGTCCAAATATTCAATACCTTGAGCAATTGTGTTAAGCAGGAGCGCCTCAGCATAAAACCGTGTTGGCAATCCTTGGATTCAATTTCAATTGTTTATTCCTTGATAGAGGAAGCAGGATATTCCTTTAACACATAATCAATGTTATTTACATAATATCTGGCCAGAATGGGGAGGATCATCGTGTCTCCGTGAGGGGGTCGTGAAGTGGTGGTCCAGCAGGTGTCACGGAAGCTTTGTGTAGCAATATTTTACAAGGTTGTTTAGTAGATGTTCCATCGTGGCATCCCTGATAATACTCTCAAGTACTTTACATATTATGCTGGTCAGGTTCACCGGTCTATAGTTGTTCGTGGAGTGACGATCGCCCTTCTTGAAGATAGGACTCACATAGGCCACTTTCCAATCACTGGGGACTTTTTGTTCATCCAGGCATTTACAAAACAGTATCTTCATGGGCTCGGCAAGCTCGTTGCATAACTCTCTTAGCACTCTGGGATGCACCATGTCCGGGTCGGAATTCTTATGGACCTTTCGCTTTGACAATTTATTTCTAATACCCTCTTCTGCAAACACAATGTGGGTCAGTGCTGTGTCGAACCGTCTGTCCTCAAACGCAGGAAGGTTAATCGCATCCTCTCTTGTGAACACCGAGGAAAAGAAGCTGTTCAATGCCTCAGTTTTATCCAGGTTAGAATCTGCGTAACTACCATCTTCAAGCCTCAGGTCTGATACTCCTACTGGCATTTTTAATTTTGACTTTGCATAGCGGTAAACTGCCTTTGGGTTTGACTTGACCTCGCTTGCAACCAGCCTCTGGAACTCCTTTTCAGCCCTCCTACACTCTATCTTTGCTTGGTTTCTGGCTCTTGCATACATCCTCCTGTCCTGCTCATCGTTTGACCCAACCCACGTCTTGAAAGTCTGGGTTTTCTTCTTAACTTTGTCGACCGCCGCATGGTTCATGTGTAGGGATCCCCTCGTATTCCTAGAGGCACTGGGTTTGGTCTTGGGTATATTTATCGATCAAATGGGTCACTTTACTAGTTATGATATTCAGCGTAGTGTCTGCGTTCTTGTGCCTTAATGAGTCAGGCCAGTGGATACCCCTCATCTCTTCCCTCATCCAGCTGTAATTTCCCTTGTAATAGTTGCACCTTGGCCTGGCCTTATCTTGAACTAGGTAACAGTTAAATCTGAATGACAGCACTATATGGTGACTGATGCAAACTGGAGTAAGGTGTTCCAGTTTGGCCACCATACCCTCCCCGTTTGTTATGATGAGGTCTAGTGGCTTGGGTGTTTGCTCCCCTCTGTAATGTGTCGGGACTCTAACATGTTGGAACAGAAAATTATCTCTCAAGAGTTTCTACAAAAAGAGTAGCAGGGTTATTCAAGTCATTTGGGGTGAACTTGTTTCTCCAGTCAATGTCGCCATAGTTAAAGTCCCCCATGATAAGGAGGTGGCTAGTGTTGAGCATCGCTGCATTGTCTATTAAGGCTCTTAAGTTCCTTTGATTTAGTGGGCCACAGTTTGGGGATCTGTAGATACACCCGACAACAAGTAAGTCTCCTCCCTTTAATTTAATTTTACACCACTTGGACTCATAAAAACATCCTCTCCCTGTACCCTCACCTGGCTGGCTCTAAGGTCTTGCCTAGCATAGATAACCACACCCCTCTTGCAATTTTCTTGAGAAAGGTTCCTAAATGAGTCGTATCTAGCAATACTGAACTCACATTCCTCTGGGTTGATTCTCCTGTTCTTGTACAACAGTTCTACAACTTCTACAATATCTGGTTGGTGTACCTTCAGTAGTGATTCAAATTCTTCTCTCTTATCAAGGAACGTGTCAGTATTAGTGAACATGACATTCAAGCCAGATTTTGTTCTCGGTCAAGTCTCTGCTCTTAGTAGTAACTCCTCCCCCCCCCCCACCATTCTCAGAAGCTGCAGCATTTGCTAAGTACACTTTATTTTGCAGGGTGTGGTTAGAAAAGTCACTGTTTACACGGCGCTCGCCGCCTCCCGACTGGTAGGCGGAGCTGGTGCCACCTCCTGTGTGGGGGGTAGAGCGGGTGGAAGGTGCGCTGCTGCCCCCTCACCCTGTATCAGCACACTTGCTTCCACTACCCTCCCCCTGAATATAACACACTCACAAAGTATACCTTGACATTATAACATCCATAACGTATCTAAGAAACGGCAAAAACAAAGTTAAAATGAGATGAATGAATCACAATGTGGGTGGCGCTGATCAGCTGTGTGAGTGACTGATTGTTTATGGGTCATCATCATATGGCAACAGCCGGCGTGAGAGGAGAGCGCTCTTGTCCAGCGGCGCTTGTTTTGAAAGATGCGAAGAAGCCTTAGCACAACCTCGTTTATGAGCACAGTACAGTGGTCCCTCGGTTAACAAGCGCCTCGGTTAACGAGATTTTGGTTAATGAGTTACCTTCCATAAGATTCTTAACTTTGGTTAACGAGCAATCCCTCGATTGACGAGTTTCTTACGAGCCAAGCTGAACATGATTTCGCTTGCATTTGGCGGTCCACCAGCTGTAGTATTAGTCCGCCAATACAGTAATCGGTTCTAGGGCTTAAATTCCTAATCATTTTAGCAAATATCAAGAAGTTTATACTATTCAATAATTTTAAAAGTTTAATATTAAATTTTTTACTTATTTTAACAATTATTGAATATAATTGAAGGTAATGAAACTAGTTTTATGCGTGCCATCCAGCCTCTCAACACACCATACAGACGTCAGTCTTTGTGTCTTTTCAGTGGAGGTAACATCTTGCTTGAGACTCTCTTCAACTAAATGCTTTTTTTCTGTTTTTGCAAGCAAATTATTGGTCATTTTGAAATTTATTTTACATATTGACAATATATAATGCAGTGCAGTGTTGATTTAAAGAAAATAATCTTGAATTGCACCAAGAGAACTAAAATTTTATGGGTGAAATGGCACCATGGGGTGACTTCTCTTCCACCCCAATGCCTTCTCTTCTCCCTTCTCCACCCCCATTCTAATTCCCATCATCATCATCCAGGAGCCTTCTACATACACACCTCAAAGTAAGTGTACTTTACTACCTTTTTTGTTGAATTTAGGCAATTTTCGGTGAGCTGGAACCAATTACCCAAAAACCCATTGAAACAATGGTTTCGGTTAACGAGTTTTTCGGTTAACGAGCAACCTTCTAGAACGGATTGTGCTCGTTAACCAAGGGACCACTGTATTCGTGTTTCCTTCGCCTGCAGTCGCTGTCGAACTGTGCGTTCAAATTGTTAGATATTGGAAACGTAGTGTCCAGTCTTTACAAGCCTAAGTAAGAATCCAGCCATACAATGAGTAAAAAGTAGAGTTTTATAGGCTTGATTTTTTCTGCTGGAAATTTAAACATCAACCACAAACACTCAACAGCATGAACAAACATTTAATAACATAACACAGATATTCAATATATGACATACACTCAACAGACAGCAAACACTCAAACCATAAAACAAACACTCAACAATACAAACAACATAAAAACAAACACTCAAAATACCAAAATCACTCAATAACATAACACAAACACAATAACAAAACACTCAACACATCACAAACATCCAAGAACACACAAAAAATACTCAAAATCACACTGCAAACTCAAACACTACAAACACTCACCAACACACCACAAACACTCACCAACACACCATAAACACTAACACTACACTCACCAACACACCATAAACACTAACACTACACTCACCAACACACCACAAACACTAACACTACACTCACCAACACACCACAAACACTAACACCAACACACTACAAACACCCATCAACACAGCTTTTCTAGTCTACATTACTGTACTGCTTCACTGTCAGCTGTGGTCCCGTGGCAGACAACTGGTAACCCAGACCATTAAGAAGACACCATAATTTTGGGATTAATACTTAAAAGTACTGTACAACTTCTTAACCACATGCATCATCACTTGCTGATAATAAAGCATACAGAGTTTGGAGGGGATCAGTTTCCTAGTTTTCCAGTTGAACTCATTACACTTTATGGACATCTGGAAGGACTGTCCCATCTGAGAGTATAACAATAACATGTAGAATAAGTGTTCTAGTGGAGGGGATGTTGGATCAACATAATGGTCATTTAGTACTCACCCCTCTGATTATAGTAGCGAGGATCTCGCCGATCTCGGGATTCTCTAGGTTCCCATCCCCGTTGAAGGAAGTCTCTTTCTCTACCATCTCTGGTATAAGGGACATCCCTGTCCCTAGGATCTGAGTCCCTTGAGTGGGAGTCCCGACGGTCGTGTCGGTCGTAACAGTCGTGACGAGATCGATGGGAGTGAACGGACCGTTCACCGTCATTGTCTAGGTTGTTGATACTACTAGACCGTGATACTGGTTGGGACCTGGACCATATATAGAGGCATAGTAAATACAAATAACAAACAAAAATAAAACAAGTCTAAATATCCTGGAAGTTATTTCAAGTACTATCTTCAGCATTAGACAAAGTGGTTAACATAAGTGCCACAGAAGTGATGTACTGTAGTGTACTGAAATAGTTGGACAAGTGCTATCACAACTTTTAAGGTGTAGTACAGAACTGTACCCTGTACTACCTTAGAAGAACCTACTATCAACTTGCACGACATTAGGCAACACAACATATAGTATATTGAACCCTATTTGACTTAATGACCATAACATAGAATACACTATGGCACAATATTTGGTCAAAATTTGCACAAACTAATTAATACAGTAAGCACCAAAAAATATAATATAACAGCCTTCAATAAATAAAACAAGTTAATACTCAATAGATATGGTAGAGTAGATTGCTTTTAAAGTATTTTAAGTGTTTTAGTTCTTTTCCCTGTATAATTTAAGAAGTTTCCTTGACCTTGATTAAAACCTTTAACAATTGATCCATCCTGTATTTTCATTACCTTATTTCTGACTTTTGTTTTCCTGCAGCACAAAGTGGTCTCACACTTTGAGCACATTATTTTATTTTATCAAAGTTAACCCATACAGTACTTTTATCACCATTGTAAATGATAGGCCAAGCACCTTGCCAGTGTTCATTGCTCATTCTTTGTCATGCAATTACTTTAAGACATCCATTTTTACTTCTAATCTAATTGTCTTCTTCCCAGCCTTCTTAGATGCTGAGGCAACAACATCTCTTGCTGGTACAGCACAATATATGTTTGCAGGGTTTAACTAAGGTTTAACAAGTGAAAATTCACAATGAATGTGTAAGACACAGCTGGCATTGATGCTGTGCACTGACCAAAATAGTTTACATGTATTGTTTTCTTTAGATTTTTTATTTTCCTATTTTCAAAACAACAATATAATGAATCAATTACGTTTCGTAATTTGTCAAGAATATTCCAGCACATCAATGTAAATAAGAGAAATATAAATTAAAGGCCAACTGTAAAATAGATGGTGACAAAAATAAGTGATCCAGTACTCACACACCAGTGATACACAGTACAGTAAGATCTTTATCACAAGAGTAAACAACCATCACACAGCTTCCTCGGCATAGAAAAAACAATCAACATGGATAATATACAGTTTCTTAAAAACAAATTTGTGTTGGAGTTCTTTGAAAATTTCACTCCCTTGAGGTATATCCCATTTGTTAAATGCTGGATCTTAAAAGTTTACTGTACAGTACTGTACTCTGAGAGGAGTTACATAAATTATATTTCAGGTACATACAAAATTCTAGTTGAGTAAAAAATAAAAAGATTTATGTAAGTACAGTATCTACATTATTAGCAAAGTACTGTACAGTACAGGTATATCTCACAATATGTTGGACAGGCCTTCTTGGAAAGTGTAACATTCAGTGTAACAATGTATGGTTAGCACTGGTTTACCTGCACATAATGATATAAAGAGGGGTTATCTTCCTGTGGGACATTTCTGGTCAAAATTTTCTAACCAAAATATTAAATACTAGGTAAATACCGGTACCTTAATTATATTATCAAAAGTTAAAATAAATATTTAGATATAAGATACTATTTACTATGTCGATAAGATAACAGTTACCCAAGATGGTTGAGGAAAACATTTAGAGGCTGACTGGGGTAGATAATGGTGGAATTATTGCCTCTTCATCTTCTTAACTCCACTTCTGCTTTAAGCTCATTCTTTGTCTGCTTTCTCACAAATTGTTCTCGTCAACATGGCAAGTACTGTAGAGGTTAAACACTCTAAGAATGTCAACAACTCATTTGCCAGAATAAAATACTTTAGAACACGAGTTATCCTCTAGATCAGGAGATCCCAAATCTGGGGTCATAAGCTTCATCATCACAGCTCCTCGGCACCAACATAGTCAACCACTATTGCATGTGGCAATTTTTTTTCTCTAATTCATCAAAAATGTACAGTATTGTATAAGCAAAATGACATATAGCAAGTATACCTGTACAGTACAATATTGAAAATAGTGGGGTCTCAGTATTCTACGCTTCATAATGCAGTGATCCCTCGGTTAATGAGCGCCTCGGTTAACGAGATTTCGGTTAACGAATTACCTTCCATAAGATTCTTAACTTCGGTTAACGAGCAATCCCTCAATTAACGAGTTTTTAACGAGTGCCCCTCCACATGTTTTCGCTTGCATTTGGCGGTCCACTAGCTGTAGTATTAGTCCGCCAATACAGTAATCGGTTCTAGGGCTTAAATTCCTTACTAATTTAGTCAATATCAAGAAGTTTTTACTACGTATTCAATAATTTTAAAAGTTAAATATTAAATTTTTTAGTCATTTTAACAATTATTGAACATAATTGAAGTATAGGAGGCTAGTTTTTTGCACGCCAAACAGCCTGTCAACACACCATACAGGCGTCAGTCTCTGTGTCTTTTCAGTGGAGGTAACATCTTGCTTGAGACTCTTCAACTAAATGCTTTTTTTCTGTGTTTCCAAGCAAATCATTGGTCAATTTGAAATTTATTTTACATATTGACAATATATAATGCAGTGCAGTGTTGATTTAAAGAAAATAATCTTGAATTACACCAAGAGAACTAAAATTTTATGGGTGAAATGGTGCCATGGGGTGACTTCTCTTCCACCCCAATGCCTTCTCTTATCCCTTCTCCTCCACCCCCATTCTAATTCCCATCATCATCATCATCCAGGAACCTTCTACATACACACCTCAAAGTAAGTGTACTTTACTACCTTTTTTGTTGATTTTAGGCAATTTTCGATGAGCTGGAACCAATTACCCAAAAACCCTACATTTTGTAATAATATAACTGATGGACTGTACTGATTTACCTTATACTGTACAGCTCAGCTCAACTACACTGTTTGATTAGTGAATTAGACAGGCGTTTCTCCAATGATTCCTGTGCAATTTTCTGTGGGATTTCAACTCTTTGTCCAGAAGGACAGACATTCTTGTCTGAAGAAGATTTGAAGGCATTTGCAGTTACATACTCAGTCAATCAAAGTGATTTACAACATGAGATACCTCTGGTGAAGAAATTGCTCGTGAAGGAACATAAACAACCTTCATCGCTCGTGCAATTTATGTCATTTATATGCCCTTATAAGGCTGCATTTGACTGTTTGTATAAATTATTGTTGATAGCTGTAACTCTCCCTGTTACCAGTGCTTCATGCAAGAGAAGCCTTTCGAAAATTAAATTAGTGAAAACATTCCTAAGAAATTCCATGTCCAGTGACAGACTTAGGAACATCACGCTACTATCGATTGAAAGTGCATGCGCTGAGGGAATTGATTTAGATTGTTTTGTCGACGAGTTTGGCAGCCGACATAATAATCGTAGGATTAAGCTGCACTGAATATACTGCTACCGTCTCAGTACATTGTGAACTGAAACCGCACCATTGCCATTTGCCATTGGGTATAATGTAACAGTTGCATGCGGCGCCCATGTCTGAAAACGTAAACGTTGTCTCCATAATCTCCATTATGTGTGAAGCGTGAGATCATTCATTTTTTCGCTGATGTATGTACAGGTACATACATTGTAAAGACACTGCTATATTTTTCAATGTTTGTTATGTGGTACACCCACCCTTTATGTGACTATGTGAGCAATAATACAGTTTTAGAGATATGTTCAAGTGTGTCAATACTCCAATGAATCATGATTAGTGAAATAAGAGCGTTGCCATTATACCACCATATGCTGATTATTTTAGGCTGGCGTCATGAGAGACGTCACTTCACATTTGTCAATCAAATTGGTGTAATAATGCTGAAAAATGCATCTTGCAAGTTGTACACAGGTTTGGTTTTGCCCCCGAAACATTTACCTTGGCCCCAAAGTGCCCCCCCCCCCACTTTCCGAAGGCTAGAAACGCCACTGTGTACTGTATATGGGAAAAATACTCTGCAGTTCATCTGAAAAATTTATCATGCTGAGGCCAAACCAATATTCCCATCTAATACATTTATCACAACAGTTATAGTAAGTTTAACTTGAAATCTAACTGGTCAATACAATATTACAGAATTATACTACCATTAATTTTTCATCAATATTCATTTACAAACAAGTGTAAAGAATTACTTGTAAGGGATGGGGCAACACTCTACCATAAATGTTTGGTCTCAAACATTACAAGATAAAAACTCAACTGTAATTTGGTAAAGTATATCAACATTTTAAGCAAAAAGGGATCCCATAACTAAATAATAAATAGAAAACACCAACCTGTCTCCTCTGCCATAGTAAGGGTCTTCATCATAGCTCCGATAATACTCTTTTGATCTGTCACCGTAGTTTCGACGTTTGTCTCTTGAATGCAATCTATCTTTATCTTCTTTTATGGGTCGGTCACTATAACGATCTAATTCATCCCTATATGCTCGTTCGCGCCTATCTCGAGATTCATAGTATCGTCTATCACCATCTTCTTCATCATCACTCTCTCTTCTCCAGCGTCTCCTGTCGTCAACATACTTCCTATCATAATCACGATCATAAGAATGCCTGCTGTGTGGAGAATCATCTCTATCTCTATAATAGTCTCGGCTGTGCTCACGGCTCCTGTCATGATACCGATCGCTGCTCCTACTCTCCCCATCACGTGAGTGGTCTCTTTCCCAGCGTCCACTTCTTTCAACTCTGTGATCACTGGCCAAGTCAGAACGGCTCCCTGAATTTGCCGATGCAAAGTTACGTGAAGTGGGTTCCTCTGAACCAATAGTCTCACTTCGAACAGGTGGCACTACAGAAGCCCCCTGACTGGATAAGTCACTGGTATATGGGCCATCAGGTGGGGACCTGATTTCTGATGGTTCCTGTTTAATTCGTACTGGAAGCACTGGTTGTGGATTATCATTCCCTGTTACTACCCTTTCTGATGGCATTGATGGAACAACAGAGGGAGCTTGGTAAGTAGATACAGAAGTGGATTCACCTTTGCTGGATTCCCCTGGAACCATACGACTGAAGTTTGGTGTGTTAGTTATATCTTGTGATCCATCACCTCTGGATTCAACTTTGGATCTGGATGACCTCGACAGGTCTAAAACAGCTGGAGAAGTAGGATTAACAGGCATGCTAGAAAGGGACTGAATTTTTGGCTTTACTACTAAAGCTTGTGAATTAGCACTGTGAGCAGCAGGAGGTTCTGGATTAACAATAGTAGCTTGCTGATTGTTTATACACGAGTCCGTTTCAGTCTTTTCCTCCTTAATCATGGTGGGAACTACTAAAGGAATGGCGTTAGATGAGAGAGGAGGTTGGACTGGAGCTAGAGTGTCTATCATAGGGGCAGCAACAACTAGCTTAACACCCACTGAAACATTTTCTGAGCTGGACCACAGAGGTACTCCAGATTTTTGTGGAGCAGAAGGTTGCTCATTATTATCGGGAGGGGTTTCAAGATTAGCACCCACATCAGGACAGACTGGAAGAGGCACAGAGGATATATTACTAGTAGCAGTCTGGGGTGGAGAAAAAACCTCTGGTTGATATGTCTGCACCGAGAAAGAGCCAGGTGAAGAAAGCTTAGTTGTGGGTGGTTGGAAAGGACTACCCTTCCTGGCTCTTAAACTTGGCACTACACCAAGAGGTCCAGACACTGGTGGTGGACCTTCAGGATTATTAGCAGGAAGGACTGTTGGGTCTGTATCACCATCCACAGATGAGGCTGTATTTGTAGGCACTTCAATAGCACTCTCTTTCCCTTGAGTGGCTAGGTTAATAGGTGATTGATGTACATGCACTTTAGAGTTTTCATCTAAAGGAACTTCTTGGTTTTGACTTAAAACTGAGTGTGTCGAGTGTGCTGACTGAGATGACCAAGCAGAATGAGTGGAATGCACTGAGTGAGCAGACTGGTTGGAGGCCGGACGATCTGGTAAAGTGTGTGAAGATGAAGGACGGACAGGATGAGAGGGAGAGCTAACAGAATGAGAGGAGGATGGTCGTTCAGATACCTCCTGGCTAGTATTCTTTACTAAAGGCTGATGAACATCCTCTAATACCTGATTGCTTCCATCCTCTGCTACACCTGAAAAGAAAATTTTTTTCATAGAATGGACTAGCAATGAGTACTTATGTACAGTGGAGTCATGATAATTCCCAAAATACAAATTCACGTTCTTAAAGTCAAGGGTACCTCTATTACTATCTTTTTTTTTTTTCAGTCAAATATTCATAATTGGTAGGTAAGCAGAACCTGCCAGTGATTATTTACATAAGGGACCATAAAAGTTGTGGATATATTTGTTCAATACTCTAATCTGACTTAGAAATAAAGAAAATATAAAACAATAAAATAAGAAAAATTACCCTATGTGGAAAGTGAATTGTGTGTGGGAGGTAGGGTGGGTGGCTCGCTGGACTGACTGGAAAATCCCCACCCTCTCCCTCCCTCCGCTCTCAGAGCACATCACCCTGTGACCTCTTTATAAAATAATATGCAATTTCACCATAATCCCCATATTATTTAGGTTATTTGGTACCAGGTTAATAAATATTATTGTACAATAATTGATTAATAAAATCACACAAAACTCTAGATGATTTATAGTATAGCCAAAAGAGCTTTTGCCTCTCATGTGGCAAGCAGAGAAGAAGGTCTAGGTGATGAGGGTGTTGCATCAATTCAAATTTTTGTCTTGTGCAGTTGTACTGTGAGGAGAAAAACCTAAAACTTAAAATTTTGTTAGTGCTGGATAATGCTCCTAGCCACCCACAATACTCCACAGCTTAAGGATACCCTGCCTATTAGCTTTTCACATACCCTGTATACTTGTAAGGGGGTACACTACTGGTAAATCTTGAAAGAAGAGGAAAGTTTAGTGAGTCAATGCAATGTGCACATGAGGTGAATGGTGATCTGGGCAGAACTGTTTATGTACTGGTACTGTAATGGGGAGTCTGGGATTACAAAGACACTTTGTGCAAGATATGTCCAGAACAGGTTCATCCATTAATCTTCTTAAACTGGAAATGGCATATTTTGTGAAAAGTACAGTACATATGCAGTACTGTACAGGCATCCCCTGCGTTACGGAACCCCAAGATGCGGAATTTCACTCTTACGGAATTTGTAAATTATGACCAATAATTTCACGATACGGCCCGTAAATCCGCCCTTATGGAAATTGGGGTAAATTTTAACAATTTAAAAAAAAAATCACAATATAAAATTAAAATTTTGGGATAAAAATTATAATTTGTTTGGTGTGGATTTCTTGGTGTTTGCTACCGCCACCATGCGGAGTCACTCCATTGTTTACATCCAGTGTGCGCGCATGTTTCTTGCCTCAGCAGTTGGATTTAACCTTTACAAACATACAGTAAGTACAGTACAGTACATTACCCTTATTCAAGATGACTGGAAAGAGGCCATCAAGTGGAAGTGACCGCAGTAGTGCAAAAAGAAGCAGCAAAGGTGAGTACAGTACAATATTTTTATTTATTCCAACTGTATTTCTCTTCATATTACATGTACGAGTATATCATAAATGATTTAATGTGCTGTACAGTGATCTCTCGGTTAACGAGTGCCTCAGTTAACGAATTACCTTCCATAAGATTCTTAACTTCGGTTAACGAGCATTCCCTCGATTAACGAATTCCTTACAAGCGCCCCTCAACATGTTTTCGCTTACACACTAGCTGTCATATTAGTCCGCCAATACAGTAATTGGTTCTAGGGCTTAAATTCCTTACTATTTTAGTCAATATCAAGAAGTTTGTACTATTCAATAATTTTAAAAGTCTTAGTATATTAAAATTTTTAGTCATTTTAACAATTATTTAACATAATTTAGGTACAGGTACAAGGAAACTAGTTTTTAGCGCGCCAAACAGCCTGTCAACACACCATACAGACGTCAGTCTCTGTGTCTTTTCAGTGGAGGTAACATCTTGCTTCAGACTCTCTTCAACATAAATGCTTTTTTTCTGTGTTTCCAGTCAAATCATTGGTCATTTTGAAATTTATTTTACATATTGACAATATATAATGCAGTGCAGTGTTGATTTAAAGAAAATAATCTTGAATTACACCAAGTGAACTAAAATTTTATGGGTGAAATGGTGCCATGGGGTGACTTCTCTTCCACCCCAATGCCTTCTCTTCTCCCTTCTCCTCCACCCCCATTCTAATTCCCATCATCATCATCCAGGAGCCTTCTACATACACACCTCAAAGTAAGTGTACTTTACTACCTTTTTTGTTGACTTTAGGCAATTTTCGGTGAGCTGGAACCAACTACCCAAAAACCCATTGAAACAATGGTTTCAGTTAACGAATTTTTCGGTTTACGAGCAATCTTCTAGAACGAATTGTGCTCGTTAACCAAGGGACCACTGTATTGTATGCGTTTATAAATGTTTATTTTCATTCATAAAACTGCTTGAATTACTTTTTTGGGGCCAGAAAAAAATTCCTTAGGAACGCATCTCCAGTTTTATAATGGAAGTCAATGGGAAAACAGGTTTCGCGTCACAGAATTACGCGATACGGTAAATTTTCCAGGGACGCAACCCTTCCGTAAAGCGGGGGATGCCTGTATTCAATAAATGCCGAATCGTGTAAAAACAAAATCTTGGTGTGCAAACACATGTTATGCAAGCAATAGCTGTATAAATCCATTTTTTATTGCTAGCCAGCAGTGGTTTGAAACATGCCTATTTGTAGTCAAAGGTGGGCAGTTGAGCCGCAACTTTTTTGGTTGTGCGAGTAGGTGCGCCGCACATTTTTCCAGAGAGTTGCGGAACTGGTTGCGGCACAACTTCTCAAGCATTTTCAAGCGCAAGCGCAATGTGCAAAATTTTTCGGCAATACAGTAATTGAAAATTGGAATACGACCGCATAAACAAACGGGCATCCCTAGAGCCGCGCATTATGAAAATTTCTGTTTCTGACAATGATTCAGCATACACATGATACAGGTCGGGCAGCATATTTCTGAACTGTAAACCAGATGAGACCCCCACCCTCCGAGCTTTCACTCCCCTTCCCTCGTTGTAGTTGCCAGACTTTATCTTTCACATTAACTCTAGAAACTAGAGTTAATGTGAAAGATGAAATCTGGCAACTACAGCAAGAGAAGGGGAGGGAGGAATGATTCATATCATAACCAGTCAGGCAGTCAGTAGCACTGCAGTTAAGGCGTCAGTTCCTTGTTATTACTAATATTATGGATCGTTTTGTGACGAGGAGGAAGGAGAAGGAGTCTGTGGCCGGCAGCAGTGATCCTGCCGACCAGGACATGGACACGGAAGTTGAAGTGACTGAAACTGTAGACAGCCAGTCCACTTAAGACTGAAGCCAGTGGCAGTGAGGCATTTTTTGTAATTTTGGAATAAAATATTGATAATATTAACTTTTTTATTAATTATATTTTGTTTTACTTGTAAATAGGCTTTTTTTTATTTTAGTATTTGTTTATTTATTATTTTGAAGTTGCGAGTTGCGGTTGCAGCGCAAAAAAAAGTTGCACGTGCCCATCTTTGTTTGTAGCGTCAATCCAAGACCTGCAGCATCATTCTTCAAGGTACCGGTAACCAGAGGTTTGAATGAAGGAGTCAACTATGTAAGGGACTACAGGACAATGTTCACCTACTGTTAATTGTATAAAGATCTAAAACAGGGGGTTCTAAGGTAGTATGGATCTTATTGATCACCTGAAGGTCATAAGTTAAAATCAACAACTGGACAGGCATGAAGATCAACAAAAGCTCACCTGCAATACCAGTGGGTGCTTCAGGAATGGATGATGCTCCATCAGGAATTCTTGAGAAAATAGGATCAGGCACTGGAGGTGCTGGCATAATCTCTCGGTTCACCTCTTGATACTGTTGATAACTACGGCTGCTCTCAGTAGGCAAATGGGCTTCACACTGGTTGAGAGGTTGATCTGTGGTTGATGGTTGAAACTGGCTATCTTGATATGACTGTTTAGGTTCACTTAGGAGTAAAGGTCTTGATTCAGGTTCTGAAGTATAGGTTGTTTGAGGTTCATAAATTTGCTTTAATTGGCAATTTTGTGGCTCATACTGATGTACAAGCTCTTCTGATCTTTGATGAGAGTTATAATGAAACTGTGTTCCTTGCTGGGCTGCTGACTCAATCTGGTTACAAGATTCTTGAGCTGTTTGCAAATCACCAAATGATTCATGACCCAGTTGATAATTCTGAGATGATGCCTCAGCTCTTGGTTGAAACTGAGATTTTGAATCAAGTATGGAAATTTCTTCCGACGTGGAACAAAGTTGGGACTCTTGTGCTTGATGGGATAAGTGGTGATGTTGAGACATCTGTGCAGGATATTTAAGTGCAAAAGACTCCTCAGGATATCCATGGGATTCCTTTACATCCTCTGGATTGTCTAAGAGAGTTAAAGTATCAAGAGTTTTTGATGCAATTTCTACATTGTATTTTGGGATTTCGTGAATACAAGATTCTGTCACAGTTGCTTGTTGTGTACTTTCCATTGATTTAGTAATTACAAATTCTTGATCCCATTCACCATCCCATCCTTCTGATTTAGTCATATCTCTACTACTATATTCATCATCAATAAATTCTTGCTGTTCACTGGGTTTATTTTCACCAGCTTGAAATTCACGTGGTTGGTGTTTGTTAATATCCTGAGGATACAGCTCAGAATTGCAAAGTACAGGAGTAACAGATGTGTCAATCTTATTGTCTGACAACTGAAATTCAGCAAACTGCAGAGTTCCTTTATGTAACTGCACTTGCTCAGAATCAGGATAATCTTCAGATTTCTGTACATTTTGCTCATCAACTTTATCAACTGCTTCTGGGTTTTGAGGTGTCTCTCTCTCCCCCCATCCATCACCCCATCTATCATCCAAGTTATTTAGCATGACAGGTGTTGGAGGTTCATCTAATACAGCAGTTTCCATCACATCTGATTGACTTTTACAACTTTCTGAGGGAGAAAATGGGGCATTGCTAACAGTGGTATTATTACTTGGCACCTGAGTTTGTTGCATGAGGACATTCTGTTTTTCAGAAAAATGCAATTGGTGTTCCTCATTTCCAACATAATCACCTGTAATATCCTGTACAATACTTGTCCCATTAGATTTCTGTCCCCAGGAGTCGTTATTAATATTGTGCAATCCAGTATTATTTGGTGATAGAGAATTACTCCTTGATACACTGGCAGGAAGTGTACCACTATCTTGTAATGCTGTATAACCATCTGACACTGGAGCACACACATCTTCCACACATTTACTGAATTCATTGTGTCCTAAGCCATCATCCCATTGCTGCAGCTGCTGGGACTGTGCCCCTTGTTTCTCATCAATTTGTAATGAAGTTGAATTTTTTTCAGCTGAATCATCTGTTGTCTTTTCTTCTGATACTTGGTTTTGTTGCACTAATTTTGAAACCACTTCTGGTACCTGAAGTTGCTCTGCTTCCCAGTCCGGCCATCCATCACCAGGCGAATCTCTACTCACCGTCCGCTGAGGCAATACACTTTTCTGCGAATGGTTACCTGATTCTGCTTCTCCAGGAAGAGCCAGTTCATCACTACTGTGTGTAAGCTGAAGGTTCTGTTGAGAGTCAGCAGGTTTCTGAGAGGTTAACTGATGAATGTTTTCCTGATGCCGTTCAGATGTCTGTCCATTTACTTGCCAATCATCATTACCCCAACCCCAATCATCCTCAGTAGACTGCTGGGTTTTCTCAGAAGACTGCTGCAGTGATTGGTTGTATTCCTGAGGATGCATGTGTTGGTGATGCTGAGTATTATGTTGTTGTTGGAGCTCCTGCTGCGGATGGTGCTCATACCGAATTTCTATTTGCTGTTGGCAAGCATCTGGTGGTGATTGTTGCTGATGCTCATGCTCTTGTTGATGAGGTTGAAAATATTGTTGTTGATGATGGTACTCTTGGTGTTGGTGTTCTTGTTGTTGTTGATAACCATGATGCACCTGTTGCTGTTCCTTTTCTTCTTCTTCTTGGTGAGGGTAACTGTGGTAGTCCTGGTGTTGTTTTTGCCGATTTTCTTCTTTTACATAATTAGCTGGTATATTATTATTATTATTATTGTAGGATTCTGTATTGCCCCAGTCATCACCCCAATTATCTGCACCCCACTCATCAGTCCCCTGGCCATTTTGACTGTCACCATTTACATACTGCTGGAACTGAGGCTGCAGTGGAATATTAGTAGGAACATGGCCCTGATGAAATGTTGTACTAGTAGTACTAGTTGCATGCGGATTACTATATGTGACATCTTGAACTGCTTCAGGGAACTGCTGTTGTGAAGTATGTTGCAAATGAGAATAAGCATGATGCTGATTATACTGCTGAGGTGGCTGTTGGTGGAGTTGCTGACTCAGCACAGGCTGCTGCTGCTGCTGAATCAGCTGTTGGTGCTGATTAGTGGTTTGATTTGTGTTTTTCAAGGACCAAGCTGCACTATCTCCCCAGTTCCATGCACCATCTGAACTACCACCTCCCCAAGCCCAATTGTTGTTTCCTGTCTGCTGTTGCTGTTGTTGCCCAACCTGCCTTGCATCCATAGTTGGCCCAGACTGAGGGGGTGGCTGCATAGAGGCACCATACTGTGACTGTGGTCCGGCCAAATTACCCTGAAAAGAAAAATTAATTCATCTTCAAGTTTTGAAATATGTGGCACTAAATTATACAAAACAAAATTTTGATAACTGTGTCCTTAGGACACGAATACTCCAATTTGCACACATAAAACAAGGCTTAGCCACTTGTGTACGAATTCCCCTCTGAACCGAATAAAATCATCTGGCAATTACCAAATAAAATATTAAAAGCAATGTCCCCCACAGTAAAGGGTTAAGCACCTAAAATGAACTAAATTTAAATGTTAACCAAAAAATTAACAAGTGAAAATGTGCCAAAACGTAGGTTATATTGACTTACTTTTAATGTGAGGTATGTGAGGTTACATAAAATAAAATTGAGATAATTCAGCTCCTCTGCATTTATTGTGCCATCGCAAAAAAAAAATTAAAAAAAAATAAAAAAAATGAACCAATAGTCAGAAAGGTGACAGGCAACAGTAACACTACTGTACACTCATGGTGCAGCATAAATGAGGCCCTGATATTGAATCTCATAGTACAGATCCCTCGCACGATGCTGTGGCAACCATTGGTATTCAAAATCTTGGAGAAAAACAATGTTGTTGTTTTGAGTTATTGGTGAGTAAGGATAGCTGCAAAGGCTTGCAATATAAGAAATGTAGGAAGTATTAAAAATGTCTTGTTAGCCAAATAATATAACTTAATGTGCACGGTGCTCTGTGCCACATACCCTCAGACCTACACACACTGGCTACACAGCTTCATTGTGGAACCTGCCCATAGGTATATTGCACTTACTTAGAATTTTATACCTTATGATAATTATTCATTCAATTTTTAAGGCACTTTCTGTATGTAGGATTGTGTGTGCACATAACTGAATAAAAAAAAAATACATGTACTATACTGTACAGACATCCCCAAATTTCAGAAGAAATAGGTTCCATAAAATCTTGCCATACTGTTTATCGAAATTCCATATACAAGGTATTGAACCCAATTTTTCCATATACTACTGTACAGTACTCCCATTATATACAGTAAGTGGAAATAGATTCCTACACAGTAAAATCTTGACTCTGCCATGTAACAACCACACATAATAACACAATAACAAACATTATAAAAACTATTAAGACCATAAACAAACATAAAATGCAACAATGAAACCAGAGAAAGAAAGTAATACCTGTACAGTAATACTGTACTATAAATACTGACACCAGTCACCTGTGTGATGGATATAGGGTACATTTTGCAATTTTTTCATGCAATGAATTTACAAAGTTTTGGGAAAAATCACTTCAGTACAGTAGTATGTACACTGTATTTTAATGTTACCCAGAAATAATGAAAATATACTAAAAACTATAAAATACAAACAATAAAGAACATGGGTGTCTAAGTGAGGGAAGTGAACATATGTGTGGAGGCAGTGGGCTGCAGATGCCTCCCCTGGAGCCTGATATGACATCATGGCATACACACAGTGGCAGCCACACACATCTGAGCCAACTGGCTGGCTGAACAGTGTGGCTCACTCTCCACATTTTTTTTTACATAAATTACTGTCTGTGCTACAGTACAGTATTGTACTTTATGATGAGCAATGTATCATTTTTATGGTTTATTATATTTTTTTCTTTTTTTTGGAAGGGAGGAAGGAGGAAAATTTTAACTGAGTATAATTTTAGAGTTCTAAAATATACCTGTATTCAAACTTTTAGTTAACCAAAATTTTCGTTACAGTGAGTTCTCCTTTCTGTTTATTGATTTTTAGTATTAAATTGACCATATCCACTATTATAGTGAACTTTCATACAGCATATTTCCGAAAATTAAGGGATGACTGTATCAACCCAAAAGTGAATCGGAAAAAAATAACCATAACACAACATACAGTAAAGCTCACAGATGGAGAATGGTTGGAAATTTCCTTGCTCGGCCCAGAAATTAATTAGCATTCATTTTAAATAATTAATTCCCAAATGTAGCCCATTTTTTAAGCATTCCAGATACCAGGATACTGAACAAATGGTCCCATACCTGTAGTTAGTGTAAAGTCTCCCAGCCTCCATTGCTGAGTGCAAGATAAGTTTAACACCCTGAAACTTACCAAGATTGATTGGAGGTCCTCCCTTGCTAACACAGCTATCAATGATCTGATGTGTATCATTCAACCTCCCAAAAGGCAGTACAGCTCTGGAGGCAATCAGGTATTTATGGCAAGAGCCCAGACTATGCAAAGAATAAGGCCCAACAAATGGTTCCATCATTCAAAGCAACAGACACAGGGTGGCATTGAAGATGTTAATGATGAGCTCAGTGATGAGGAGCCACAGGACAATGCAACTGATCTGGCTTCCACCAGTGATTCTGACAACTCATTATCTGCAAACATTCTGTTAGTCTAAAGCAAATGATTGCCGGCAACCTCAGTGAATTTGGTATACTCTGTACTGTACTCTATTCAGTTTTATTCAAATTATAAGAGGTACATGTTTTTGTTCTCTCAAATAATTAAAGTTTTTCTTTATTTTGCAATGCATTTTTGTTGTTCATGGTTCTGCTGCTGATGCTTCTGCTATTATGTGACGACACAGATGTGTACATACCCATTACTGTAATTCCATAAAACACATGTGTGCCTCGGTTTTATATAACGAGTGTCTGTACTGATGGACTGTATATGTAAAGACTTTGTCAGGATATCTACAACAATAGCACTGGTATGACTGAACCATCTATAGGAGTTGAGATGTTTTTGTAATATTTAATAAAGCAGGAAGCCTTTCATCCCAACTTTGATAATATCACTGGTTTGTTTAGCAGTAGAGCAAAGGAATCAGAAAAGATGAAAGACCAATGCATTCATGTATCATAGCCAGTATTCTCATACACTGAATGTGGACCACAATGATGTAGCTATCCATTTATTCAGTAACCTCAAATATGGCAGACCTGATTATAATGATGCATTCCCAATTTCACTATATAAAATGCTAAGTATTCTCATTTTAATTTCAATAATAAAAAAAAAACGATTTTAATTATGTAAGCGACTTACTAACAGATTTCAGGACTGTATTACATAAACTCACCGTTTGCTGAGAAAGGTTAGTTTGGTCAGGAAGAGATCGTGTCACATTATTTGGAGCTCCTACTTTGTGGCCACCCCTTAATCGATGACGAAACATTTCTCCAATCACCTGAAACACAAATACCAGGAAATATAACTCAAAGTGCTTACTGAATAGTGTATGATGGGCAACAAGGCACTATACTGTAGCTAAAGTAATCAGTACCGATAATGTACAATTTTATAATCCAGGTACAGTTGCGGAAATGTGTTCCAACACCCACTATGGTAATGTGTCTCCAAACAGCCAACCTATATGACCGATAACAAATCTATCCATTAATCATGTCCGTCGTTACACGACCTATATCCATTCATTCATAAATAGTGATATTTCTACTGTAACGTTGCCGTTTGAAGACACAGGTTACCATGGGGGGTGTAGGAACACATTTCCGCAACTGTAACAGTACTACAAGTGCTCCTTTACTTACGAATGAGTTACATTCCTGAGGCTTGTTTGTAAGTCCAACTTTACTCTTGTAGATACCAAAAATATTGTAAAAAATTAAAAGATTATGGATATTTAGTACAGCTATACCCTTTAATACAGCCTTAAAACCTGGCTCACTCTTCTCCTGGAATTTTCTTCAAAATAATCCAGTCTCATCCACATTGCTCTGGCAGGTAACCCCCCTTAGTGATGATGTTTGTATCTCTGAAAGTTTGTAAGTTGAACGTTCTTAAGTAGAAGAGCACCTGTATACTGTAAATGGTTTCAAGATAAACAAAGCTTGCATATGAGTTAAATAAATGTAGAAGCAAGTACCGGTAATTCCACTTAGAAACATTTTCTGAATCTACAAAGGCTTCTCTTTAATACTGTATACTACATTTACTATGGCGACCTGTGGTGTAATGGTCAACATGCTCGCTCCACAAGTGAGAAGACCCGGGTTCGATCCTCGGGCAGGGTGAAACTATGGGCAAGTTTCTTTACGCCATTTGCCTCTGTCTACCCAGCAGTATAATTGGGGGACCTGGATGTTAATCAATTTGCGGATAATATTCCAGGGTAATACAGTATTACCCCGCTTTACGCGATTTCTCATATTCTCGGTGCCTCGCCAGAACCGAACTTTCACTTTCCGCGGTTCATCTACCCATATACGCGTGAAGTATAATTTTTTTTTTATTTAGCTCATAAAATTCATACAAATTACCCGGCCAGAATATAATTTACATTGCTGGAATTCTTACAATTTGATGATCATTTTGAATATAAACATCATAGATTTTGCATTAGACATACTGTACAAATTTTAGATGTAATGTTTACTCTGAGTAAATATGTTATCTTTTGTGCAAAATATATGACATTTATATTCAAAATGTTCCTGGTCTTACAAGGAATCCAGCAATGTCAATTATATTATCCTAACTTAAGTCTGAGGTGTTATTTGTTACTAAAAGTTAAAATTAGTTTTTCACCCAACATTTCTCTGGTAGGGAGGGAAGGTGGGGGGTGGGGGGGAGGGTTGGGACCGACCGACCATCTGGCGCGGTTGGAAGAGGGGGGGAGGCAAGTTGGGGTACTTTGATTGACAGATAGTGTTGGGAAGAATATTTTTTTTTATTAACTGAAGATATTTGTTTTAGCTCATAAAATTCATACAAATTACTGGACCAGAATATAATTTACATTGCTGGAATTCTTACATTATGATGATCATTTTGAATATAAACATCATGGATTTTGCATTAGACATACAAATTTTAGATCTAATGTAATAATTTGGTTTACACAAAGCAAGTATTTTATCTTTTGTGCAAAATATATGAAGTTTACATTCAAAATATTCCCTGACCAGCAAGGAATCCAGAAATGTCAATTATATTATCCTAACTTTAGTCTGAGGTATTATTTATTTCTAAACGTTAAAATCTAGTGTTTCACCCAATCATTTCTCAGAGAGGTAGGGGCCAGTGAGCTGGGAAGAGGGTGGGGGGGATTTTAGTCTATTATTTGAATGGACATTAACCTGGCGACTGTATTTCTCTTAAATATTAATTGTGTGAGCATACCATCATAAAATTTAGATGTTATTTTTACTACAACATAGGTATTGTGTCGGAAAAAGTGGAGTTTGGGGGTCGGGCCAGTCTCTATTGGAATTAATCCCATATGTTCTGTTGTTCCATTTACGCGGATTTCACTTTCCGCGGTAACCTGTGGGTTCAATTGACCGCGTAAATCGAGGTACTACTGTAGTTAGACAGTACATTTGGCGAGTTGTCTGGTCTTCTCGGACTATTCCTTAACACTGGATCATGAAGCTCGTTAACTTAGGGTGTGGTTGTTGTGTTGGCGACAGCTTCTACACCTTAAACCCTCGTTATACGAGGGGAACCATTATTATACATTTACTGTAATGACATGTGTCATGACACATATATTAACCCCTTCCCCTGAGCATAAAAATGTCTACCTAACTTAAAAACAAAATAAATGCATCTGAAGAATTAATATTTTCAATGAAAGTTATAAGTACTGTACTGTACCATATGAAAAAATAAATAAAATAAAAACAAATAAATATATAAATAATAATAATGATTATAATACAGTAGTGTAATAATGATAATACAGTACAGTACCAGAACAATAACAAAAACAATGAGGAGGACTGTAATGCATAGCTATGAGGCAGATATGCAGTCTAGCAGTACCCAGCAGCCTGGCCCTGAACATGTCCAGAGTGGGTGCTAGACAAGTGATTTTTCGTGTCCATATGCCCAGCACTTGCCTGGTGGACAAGCTAAAATTTTGAGAGGAAAACATATGAGGCAAATTTGTCAGGTGCTGCATGACCCCACCTCACCATATCTACTGTACATGTTTAACCTGGCAGGTCCATCAACAGGCAGCTTATCAGAGTACAGTACCAGATTTAGTGACCTGTGATGGGTGTCAAGTTGTCAACATATCAAAGGCACCACCAAGCTGGGAGGCTGTAGATGTGAACTGACATGAGTTATGACCTCACATGACAAGTGTTACTGCCACCGACACCAGATTATAAGGGGTGAGTGGTAGTTAGGGTAGGTGATCACAGGTGCCACCTCCCTGCAGGTGTGAGGTGTATAAAACGTGGGAAAATAATGTTAATGGGATATATGTACATTATGACATTACTTTATATTAAAAATATTCGTTCGCTTCAGCAGGACGAATACGTCTTGTTCCCCAGTTATTAATCATCCTGCATCAATGTCATATTTTTCAATAACATTATTTTCCCACATTTTACACAATGATACTAATTAATTTATATACTACAGTACAAGAGATGTATTCTTAGGCAATCTCTCATCAGAAATCTTAAATACTAACTAGCCATTTAAAGAAGACAGTATCTGTTAACTCTTCCCCATAGAGTGTTACCAGATCACCTGCCTAATATCATGCAGGTGAGTTGGAACAAACTTCTGCTGCCGACTGTACACTTGACATTTAGTCAAAATTAATGGAACCTTAACAGACTACAGTACCACCACAGCTTTGTCCCCAGCAGATCCTGTGTTACCAATTTACTTTAAACTTTGGAAGACTGGAATTCAATGTATGACATAACTGGTGAGGCTCTGCCCCCTAGACCCCCCTGGAATATTAAGCAGAAAGAACTTACTTTGATATCAGGTACCAATGAAAGCACTATTCTTAAAACGGTATTGTATAAATTTATGTCTTTGTAGATGTAAGAGTACGATCAGTTGTTGCAATGAAACAAATACTGTAGTTCTTCTTCACTGTCAGTTCTCTGCCGCATTTTGAACACTTGTATGTTCTGCCAACTAGTCCACATTGACAAAGGAGCTCTTGCAAACGGTCTTCATCCTCCACAAGCACAGATAACTAACGATATAATACTGAACATAACTACACAGTTGAAAAATATGATGGTTAGCTTCTCCTTGAGGAAGAAGGATAAGTAGCTACAGTATATGAACATACAGTTCACTTAGAATCCGATGATACTCAAAAGAATTTGGAAATGTATCCAAACCCATATTATGGGATTTGAATCCAACTAGTACAGTACAGTACAATACATGACTTTCACCCTTTATAAAAAGAATAGGTTCAAAACCACATGCATGAAAAAGATTTGCACAGGCCATAAACAAGAAACGAGGAAAGTGAAGCCTAAACAATTGAAACAGAAGATGGTAAAATTATCGTTTTGGTCATCCACCTGTTTGGAAGTTGAAATTATGTTTTTCCAATGGTTTTTTTATGTGTTTTGAAGGATTCTGACCTTCATTTCTACCACAAATCACTACTTTTTGAGCTAACTCCCCTTATCCAACGATAATATCTAGTGGGAACCAGGTGCTTTGGGTGGGGGAATTCAATAATACGTACTAGTAATTTGCAATAGAAATGAGGGTCAGAACTGTTCAAAACACATCCAAAACCATTGGAAAAACATAATTTCAACCTAACCTAAACTAACCATGTGTAATGCAGCATAGTAACGAACAAACGAGCACAGAGGAACTCTCTCCGACGGTGGTAACTTAAAATCCTAAAATTCGCTGGATGACCGAAACAATAATACCCAAAAGGCAACCAAGCCAATATTTATGGGAATAAAAACTCCAATGTGAGGCTCCGTCATTAGTTGTATATGTTTACAAAGACCGGAATCACAAATTTATAGTTTAAGAAGGGACGCAAACATGCAACACAATGGGAAAAATATCGGTGGAAAATTTAGAGTAAACAATTTATTTCTTCTACAGAGCACGTCAACACGAATTCCGGCAAAATTTTGGTTTCAGTCATCCCTACGTTTTACCGACTTTTTTTTTTTAAATGATTTAGATCTGATTTAACCTAACCTAACCTAACCTAACAATCAACCTAACCTAGCCACAGAACCCAGGAACTATATCTAACCTAAACTAAATTTTAAAATTCCCCGGATGACCGAAACTAATTCCAAAATTACTGCCATATCAGCTTTTTGCAATGTTTTACCCCATAATTTCCCTCTTCTTTCATGCCCTGCCAACTTCAGGTAATTTATAATCAAAGATATATTGAAAAAATACTGTACTTATGATTAAAGGAAAAGGTGTTCAATTTATAGTCTTACACTGGTCATTCTTTTGCTGTTATTAATATGTATTTCGTAATGTTTAGACAATTCTAAGACATTTTTTTTTCTATGATATTTCCACCGGAAATTACGGATAACCGAGTTTCGCCACGTCTTGTTTACTTTTGGCGGAGTCGGTAGAATTGCACTGGTCTTTATTATGACATTAAAAACTGGTTTTTCCTATGATATTTGATGAGTTTCAAACGAATTTTATATTCATTTATGCCGGAAATCACTAGTTTTTGAGATAACCCTCCCCCCCAACAATCATAACATTAAAAGTTTATTTTCTTAAAATAAATCACATATACCAACCAACCAACAATACCAAACCTAACCTGACCTATCCTAACCTAACCTAATCAGTGACCCCCCTTTGTTCATGCCCCCACATCTTACCTTAATCTGAAAAAGAATCAGGTTCATCTCTTGCCCAATGATAATACTCCTAACGCACATGCGCTGCAGATGCTTAAGAAGCGAAGACGGAGGTAAGGAGCGATGCGTGAGGGGGTGTCAGATTTGAGACCGAGCAAATGTAATAATATTGAAAAATTAATATCTCAGTTATCCTTAATTTCCGGTGGAAATAACAGAAAAAATTGCTTAGCAATCTCTAAACATTACAAAATACATATTAATAACAGCGAGAAAGACCGGTGTAAGACTATAAATTCACCAAAAAAAAGTTGTCATATCACTTTCATTACTATCATCCAAACAACATTTTGGAGAAAATTAATGAAATAGAAAAACTTTCTGTTGTTAGCCTTCTCCTCCATAACCCATATTTGCCCTATCTTCATATCCACTTACACTGAGTTAAGTGATGCCAAACATATGACAATAAAGGGTATACATAGTTCTTGTTGTCCCCCAATGTTTGGCTTTAAAAAGTGAGAAGCATTATATAGAGTACCGTATTATAATTGTGAACATCACTATGATTTTTGTGAATATCACCATAGAGACATTGTAAATTCTACCCATACTTCTATCCAATGCTGATTTTTTTGTTTTTTTTACAATTTACACATACAGTACCAGTATACATAAATATTACATATTTGTCCGTGAAATATTTGGATGACTTTTCTTTTAAAATACACTTGATCATCCATTTATTATAATATACCCTGCTTTTAATAAAGGCTATAGTTTCCTTAACATTATAATTTCCCTTCCTACTTAACCACATACAGTAAATATAATCTGACATTAGCATGATCATTGTATTCTTATCCTTATTACTACAGTTAATATTAAACAGTAAGAAATGCAGAAATAATTTGCTATTGACATTGCAGACTGTATTCATGAAATTTTTAAACCATTTAATTATCTCTTTGTTATGGAAACAAGTAAAATACAGTACATGTAATGGATATTCTACCTCACCACATCTTACACAACTATTAATGCTGATTATTAAGTGATATATATATATATATATATATATATATATATATATATATATATATATATATATATATATATATATATATATATATATATATATATACCTGTACTGTACATCAGTTTACAGTAACCATCCATCTCACCTCAATATAAAGTAAAATTCTGCAGTCAAAACTACTTCATTCCATTATTGACGTTCAATTCACGTTCAATTCACTTACGACAAAAGTAACCAATTGTCTTGAATCACAGTCCATTAAACAGTCCTAAGTACTATTTTCTTCCATTTCATACAAGTAATAAATCTTCAACAATTCTCCCCATCAAGGGTCAAGAACAGCTGACAGGTAGAGCTTCGTCTGCACCAGCAGCTGATAGCCCAACATTCACCACCTTTATTTTCTCTCACACCTAATCTATACACAACAATTTCCAACTTTTAAAGCTTCTACTGGTACTATACCTCAAGGATAAGAAGAGAGGATATATAGTCCTTTACCGAGATATTGGAACTCACTCAACATAAGGATGACCGGACAGCCATAACTGAGCTTTACGTGTACTAACTCACTAGGATCACTTGTTCGAAAAGGTAACAAAATTTCCAGCCTTTCTCCGTCCTTTCAGATACATTAGTGAAATACATTTAACAAATATGATTTAAAAATTATTATCATAGACTCACTTAAAGTACTAAATATATAGACGTAATACTAAAAGTACTCGATCATAAAATGGTATTGACATTTTATTTCACTCAAGGAATCGAACACATTTGTCAAAGAAACAACTTGGCTGTTGGTTCATTTCACTTCCTGTATATAGTTAATATTTGTGTTTCCAAATCTATTTTATGTTTAGAAATTAATAATTTTTTTATGAAACTCCTGATTCGATTATATTTCGTTTGGTATATTTGTAAGTTTTTTAAATGTACAATATTACCAAAATAACCCTAACCTGAAAGAAAGAATTTGACAGCACAGGCTCTTGCCAAAGAATGAGATTATTTGATTTTTTATAGAATACTTCTTTAACTTCTATCAATTGCTTCTGATATCAAATGACTAACAGGTGTTGTGCAAGTATCGGCAGTGGCGTTTTATACTATTAAATGAATCTAAAGGTAAACTGTGCTAAGGGAGCTGTGCAACGAGCTTGCAGAGCCCCCGAAGATTCTGTTTTGTAAATGCCTGGATGAACAAATGGTCCCCAGTGAATGGAAAGTGGCTTATGTGAGTCCTATCTTCAAGAAGGGCGATAGGCACTCCACGAACAACTATAGACCGGTGAGCCTGACCAGCATAATATGTAAAGTACTTGAGAGTATTATCAGAGATGCAGCGATGGAACATCTACTACGAAACAACCTTGTAAAAGATTGCCAACACGGTTTTATGCCGGGGGCGTTTAGACCCACGAAAGGTGATATTCTTCTAACGACCCAGCAATGAAGATAATGGCACGAAACATCTGCGAAGGTCAGGTGTTAGCCTGTTAATTAGTTCTTCATAATGATCAAAGGATGAAGAAAATAAATTATTGTTTATAAGGTCGTTCAGATATCTAGACGGTCCGTCCTCGTGACGATCTTCAGGAGTGAAGTGCTTCATCTGAGTACTGTCACCCCATCTGGTCCCTGAGATATGCTAGGGATCAGTTGGTTGAAAATGTTCAAAGGAGGCCACTGCTGGTGCCTGCACTTCGGCATCTCAGCTACCCTGCGAGATTGGAGCGCCTGAACTTGCCTAGCTTATACTACAGACGGGCAAGGGACCAGTTGAGGTTTATAAGCATCTCAGGGCCCAGTTGAGTGTCTTACTTGGAGCTGGCGGACGCTCGCCTTCGAAGGGCTCCAGCTCAAGATTGAAGAAGCCAAGTCCGGAAAAACCGTGAGGCAAACTTTTTTCGGAGTGAGGGTTGTAAACTCTGGAACAATCTACCAGAAAAGGTGACGGCACCGAGGTGAGCTCTTTCAAGAGAAGACTTGACCAACACTGGAGCGGGTTCAGGTACATTCAGGAGCCGGTGCATGCCCAGTATTTGCCAACAGTGCGACAGAGACGTGACTGATCGCCCGGGCGGCTAGCGAGCCGACCTGGTGAAGAATATAGCGAAAAGAGTCGTGACCGATCGCCCAAGCGGCTAACAACCGATCAGTGGCGAAGAGGATAAAAGTATACTGTGTTCAACACATTTGTAACTCCTTCACTAGTGGTGTCTTTCGGATAAACTGAAAATTGCTAAAGTTCACCATATAAAAAATCTGGGGGCAAAGGTCTCTTCAAGAATTACCGCTCCATATCAGTCCTCCCAGCCTTGAGTAAGATACTGGAGAAGCTAGCATGTAGTAGACTAAATTCCTGCAATGCCAATAACATCATTACAGACTCCCAGTTTGGATTTAGAGCTAGAAGATCGACTGAGAGTGCACTGCTATCCTTTACTAATGACATCTTATATTCCTTTGATGACAGTCAGTTCACACTCGGTATATTCTTGGACGTCTCTAAAGCCTTCGATACTGTCGACCATACCATCCTCCTTTCAACTTTTACTTTTATCCTCTTCACCACTGATCGGCTCGTTAGCCGCTCGGGCGATCGGTCACGTGTTACTTTCTTTTTCTTTTGTCCTCCTCACCAAATGATCGGCTCGTTAGCCGCTTCGGCGATCGGTCACGTCTCTGTTACGCACTGTTGGCAAGTAATGGGCATGCACCGTCTCAATGTACCTGAACCTGCTCCAGTGTTGGTCAAGTCTGATCTTCAAAGAGTCACACTCGGTGCTGTCACAACACTTCCTGGTAGATTGTTCCAAGAGTTCACAACTCATCGAAGTTCACCCTTGCCTCCTTTGTTAACCAACTGACAGTCTATCTCGGGGACATGACAGTACTCTAGATGGGGAAGCACTTCACTCTTGAAGATCGTTACGAAGGACGGACCGTCTAGATATCTGAACTACCTTCTTATAAGACCCAATAATTTATTTGCCCGATTTACCTTCTTCTCGCAATGGCCCGAGAACTTCAGTTCATTGTCAACATACACACCTAGGTCCTTCTCACATTCAGTCTCAAATAGTGCAGTTTCTTCATCCAGTTGGGACATATGATACGCCTCCTTACCGTTGGTACGCCCCAGGTGCATCCTCTTACACTTCGTGACATTGAATCTCAGCAGCCATTTCTTCGACCATTCTTGGAGCTCACAGAGGTCCTTCTGCAGCTCTTCACAGTCCGCTTGGTTCTTGATTTCCAGAAATAACTTGGCGTTATCGGCAAACATTTGTATGGAGGAGTGTACAACGTCAGGCATGTCATTTGTGAAACAAATAAACAACAGCGAGCCCAATACACTGCCCTGTGGTACCCCGCTTGTGACAGGTACAGATGATGATTTTGTGCCATTAATCACCACATACTGCTTGCGGTCATGTAGAAAGTCTTCTATCCACGCTAGGACATTTCCCCGAATTCCGTACCCTTCTAGTTTAATTTTCAGCCTTTCGTTAGGTACACTGTCGAAAGCCTTGGCACAATCTAGGTAAATATTGTCGATATTACCACCCCGTTCCAGAACATGGGTCCAAATATCCAATACCTTGAGCAATTGTGTTAAGCAGGGGCGCCCCGGCATAAAACCGTAGTAGATGTTCCATCGTTGCATCTCTGATAAAACTCTCAAGTACTTTACATGTTATGCTGGTCAGGCTCACCGGTCTATAGTTGTTCGTGGACTAACGATCGCCCTTCTTGAAGATAAGCCTCACATAAGCCACTTTTCATTCACTGGGGACCTTTTGTTCATCCACGCATTTACAAAACAGTATCTTCAGGGGCTCGACATGCTCGTTTCACAACTCTCTTAGCCTCCATGCAGGTATGAACATTCAATTGAGTAGCGCCCTCTGAGATGTTTATAAATTTTCATTGTCACCCCTTGCCCGCCTATAAAAGCCAGGCAGTTGCAGGCGTTCTAATCTCTGGGTACCTGAGATGCCGTAGTTCAGGCACCAGTCAAGTGGCCATCCGACCTTTGGACGTTTTCAATCAACTGATAGTCTAGCATATCTCGGGGACCAGACGAGGTAACAGTACTCCAAACGGGAAACCAAGGTTCTTCTTATAAGATCTACTACTGTATGATGATTTATCTTATTCTCACAATGGTCCGAGACAAAATGTGAAAAGGATACGGGACTATTGTCAGGTGGTAAATAAATAAATAAATAAATACATAAATAAATAAATAAATAAATAAATATATATATATCCGTCTCTCATAACGTCCTTCAAAAGTTACATACATGCTCTCCGCTTGGAGTACTGTCACCCTTTCTGGTCTCCAAAGAGGGCCACTAAACTGGTGCCTGCACCCAGGTACCATAAGTTTAGAACATCTGCATTGCTTAAATAAGAGAGCTTATGCTATAGACGGGCAAAGGGTGATTTAACAGAAGTTTGTAGTCACCTCAGAAGACATTGCTCAGTCGATTGTTCATATCTAGAGCTAACGTTTGATGAGATTACGGCACAAGAACGCAGACACTGCGCTGAATATCATAACTAGTAAAGTGACCCATTTGATCGATAAATATACCCAAGACCAAACCCAGTGTCTCTAGGAATACGAGGGGATCACTACACACTGTTGGCAAGTACTGGGCATGCACCGGCTCCTGAATGTACCTGAACCTGCTCCAGTGTTGGTCAAGTCTGGTCTTGAAAAAGCTCACACTCGGTGCCGTAAACAACACTTTCTGGTAGATTGTTCCAAGAGTTTACAACTCTCAGTCCGGACTGGTTCCTGAATGTATCGGAAGGCTGAAGAAACCACCGAGTGTGAGCTCATGCAAGAGCAGCAAGACCAGACATAGCCATCATTAGCACAGGTTAATGATATATTCTGGAGCCAATACATGCCCGGTATTTACCAAGAATGCCGAACAGAAGAAAACCCAGAAATTCAAGACGTGGGTTAGGTCAACCGATGAGCAGGACAGGAGGATGTAAGCAAGAACCAGAAACCAAGCAAAGGCAGAGTGTAGAATGGCTGAAAAGGAGTTCCAGAGGCTGGTTGCAAGCGGGGTCAAGTCAAACCCAAAGGCTTTTTACAGCTATGCAAAGTCGAAATTAAAAAAGCGAGTAGGAGTATCAGACCTGAGGCTTGAAGATGGTAGTTATGCAGATTCTGACCAGGATAAAGCTGACGCATTGAAGAGCTTCTTCTCCTTGGTGTTCACAAAAGAGGATGCGATTCACCTTCCTGCGTTTGAGGACAGACGGTTCGACACAGCACTGACCCACATTGTGTTCGCAGAAGAGGGTATAAGAAATAAACTGTCAAAGCTAAAGGTCCATAAGAGTCCCGGCCCTGACATGGTGCATCCCAGAATGCTAAGAGAGTTGTGCAACGAGCTTGCCGAGTCCCTGAAGATCCCTTTCTGTAAATTCCTGGATGAACAAAAGGTCCCCAATGATTGGAAAATGGCTTATGTGAGTCCTATCTTTAAGAAGGGCGATTGTCACTCCACGAACAACTATAGACCGGTGAGCCTGACCAGCATAATATGTAAAGTACTTGAGAGTATTATCAGGGATGCTGCGATGGAACATCTACTACGGTTTTATGCCGGGGCGCTCCTGCTTAACACAATTGCTCAAGGTATTGGATATGTGGACCCATATTCTGGAACGGGGTGGTAATATCGACAATGTATATACTTAGATTTTGCCAAGGCTTTCAACAGTGTACCCCACGAAAGGCTGAAAACCAAACTGGAAGGGTACGAAATTCGGGGAAATTTCCAAGCGTGGATAGAAGACTTTCTCCATGACCGCAAGCAGTGTGTGGTGATTAATGGCATAAAATCAACATCTGTACCTGTCACAAGTGGGGTACCACAGGGCAGTGTGTTGGGCACACTGTTGTGTGTTTGTTTCATAAATGACATGCCTGACGTTGTACACTCTTCCATACAAATGTTTGCGGATGACGCCAAGTTATTTCAGGAAATCAAGAACCAAGCGGACTGTGAAGAGCTGCAGAAGGATCTCTGTGAGCTCCAAGAACGGTAGAAGAAATGGCTGCTGAGATTCAATGTCACGAAGTGTAAGAGGATGCACCTGGGACGTACCAACGGTAAGGAGGCGTATCATATGTCCCAACTGGATGAAGAAACTGCACTATTTGAGACTGAATGTGAGAAGGACCTAGGTGTGTATGTTGACAATAAGCTGAAGTTCTCGGGCCATTGCGAGAAGAAGGTAAATTGGGCAAATAAATTTTTGGGTCTTATAAGAAGGTAGTTCAGATATCTAGACGGTCCGTCCTTCGTAACGATCTTCAAGAGTGAAGTGCTTCCCCATCTAGAGTACTGTCACCCCGTCTGCTCCCCGAGATATACTAGGGACTGTCAGTTGGTTGAAAATGTTTAAAGGAGGGCCACTAGACTGCACTTCGGCACCTAAACTACCCTGAATGATTGGAGCGCCTGAACTTGCCTAGCTTAGACTACAGACGGGCAAGGGACGACCTAATTGAGGTGTATAAGCAGTGTCGGATTTAGACCTGTGGAGGCTCATGGGCAGCCTCTTTGTGGAGGCCCCCCTCATTATAACTACCCAAGAGGGTGGGGTGGCGAGTGAAGCGAGCCTAAACACCTGGGAGTTCCGGGGGCGCTGTAAGCCCCCCGGGAAAATTTTGAAATTTGAACACTTCTTTGGAGAATTTTTAAGCCATATGCAGTTATATTGAGGAAATTAGAACATTGAGAATTTTTTAATTAACTGTATATTTATTGATAGTGTAAAAATTCCCAACACACACACACAAAAGTGAGACATGACTGGAGTCATTCATGTGGTTTCAAGTCGACCAGCCCTGATATAGCTACTACCGCACATGTCAAAAATTTTCAAGAGACTTCACAGAAAAGAATATATTATTAGTTATTACAGAGAGATGATTCTTTGCATTATTAATCAGATAAACCTCTACTCAAATAATGGTTCTGTCCAAGAATGCGTGTATAGGCTTCTTTAAGTCCAAGGTCAGATAGATTCAGAATAAGTATTAACTCAACTATAAATAAAATTGAAGTGTTGCATCCAATAGTGTTCAAGTGTATGCTTTAAACTTTAAAGGTTTATCACAAAGTTTACATGCTGAGTGTTCCGGTATGGGTACAGGCTACAGCGTTACTAACTTGCCAGATGTGTCTACATCCTAGCCCTAATTCTGGCAACAATTATATCACATTATCTAGTTCTGTCCGTATGACCAGCAAAAGGACACCGATTTCAACGGTTCTGACGAGCTACCTCGGAACCGATTATTGAATTTTGGAATCAGTTGATTTAGGGTTGTAAACTCTTGGAACAATCTACCAGAGAGTGTTGTGACATTCAGGAGCCGGTACATGCCCAGTATTTGCCAACAGTGCGTGACAGAGACGTGACCGACCGCCCAAGCGGCTAACAAGCCGATCAGTGGCGAAGAGGATAAAAGTAAAAAAAAAGTAAAAATATGGCATCGTCAGGCTGGTGGCATCCTGCTGTCACTATAGAGTCTTAATCAATCAAAATTCTGAACTCAGTTATAAAGTGATTTATCATATAATATTTTTATTTCAATACGTGAATAATTATGAACGATACTATATTTTTCTTATTGTAAATAATAAAATCTTAATAGTTAACCCAAGCTCTAAACTGAATTCCTAACTAGTGAAAAGTCCAAGTTACTTGTGGTTGCCAAAGACAATAATATATTGTACTAGAAAAATAAAAGTAACAGAGACGTGACTGATCGACCAAGCGGCGAACGAGCCGATCAGTGGTGAAGAGGATATAAGTAAAGATATAATATTATAGTTTATGGAGGTGACTACGGGTGCCCTAAAGTGAGTTCATTGTTACCCGAAATAAATAATTTGCAGTCAAATATTTTTTAGTGTATATTAACTTGATACATTTTTGCTATAAAATAAAGAAATATATAAATAATAAATTAATGAAAACTGTTAATTTTTATGTTGACACGAGGAATTTATTAACTTGAGAAATTTATGGCGTAGTAGAATGCAATGGTGTTTACTGTTTACACTGAGTAAGGTTGTTGGAGGAAACTGTCATTATAATTATTTATTAGCTTGTGTGGACTACTGTCACCACCTGACGGTAATTATACCTCAAGATATTTAGTTGCTTATGCCCTCATATGCAACAGGGATAATAGATATGACAAAGAAACAGTGCACGTTACGCTGCCCACCGTTACTATGTTCTGCCTTCTGTGATTCCATACTCTTATAATCTATCTCACTTCTAAAAGCTGGTTTTCCTGTATCTTTGTGGTGTAAATTAATGTAGTCTTTTTCTCTTCTATTTTTAATTTTAATTTATTTTTACTTATTTTGGTATTTTTGCATTAGTAAAGCACACAACTTTCCTGCCCCAAATATATTATCATATTCGAAAATACTTATAATTTTAAGATAATTTTCTTCGATTACATTACTGTCGCAAACTTATAATAACGGAGATAGCGCATATTTCTCTATTTTCTTCCATTAATCTTCCGCCACTATCGCCTACCTGACACGCGCACGAGTGCCCGTACACGTTATGTGACCAATCAAAAGGTTTTTTTTTACACCAATTAAAATGAATTGTGGTTTAATTTGCAGTATTTTTTGCCCAATCAGATTCGATTGTGATTTTGGGTCTCATTTTTCGAAATTCAAATTAATTTCCGACCATGGAAGTCTGTGATGGGTGTCACTTCAATTATATGGTGTTGATTGCGCGTTTTGGGGAAAAAATGAACAAGCTATAGCATTTTTTAGAGTTCATGGTGTTCTCCAGACCTCAGCAAAGTATCCTAAGTATAAGAAAGAGTGTACTGTAAATGTCGTCAAGACCAACATAGTTGGCATTGTAGTAACTCGTTCCTTATTCCCAAAACAAATAATCCTACAACAAACCAGAACCAGGCCAATAAGGTAAGAAATAAGTGATTCCATCATAAGGTGAGAGTTAGGTTAGGTCAGGTCAGGTCAGGTTAAGTTAAGTTAGGTTGTTAGGTTAGGTTAAGTTAGGTCAGGTTAGTTCAGGTCAGGTCATCCCCCCATAAAAGGTTCGGTTTATATGTTTTTCTCGTGTTTTTTTTTGTGTATTTTATATCCATTTGGTCATTATTTTTGTTGGAAAATTACCCATCCAAAACACCCGATAACTGAAAAAACAGGCAATTTCCGACGGAAATCTAGGTCAGAACCAACCGAAACACAAAAATATACTAGAAAAACATAGTTTTGACTTTCTAACAGTTGTGTGAACTAATGGAAATTTACCCCCCCACGGCCACGTTGTGGGTCAATGATCTGTGCTCAGGTGGGCTATTCCCCCTAAAACTCACGTAAGCAAAACATTCCTCTGGTGGAGGCTCTATCACCAGTCCCTAATGTTTGTTTGCGTGGCAATGACGGTATTATTGCAGTTTCAGCCCCAACTCGTTTAGAGCAATTTTGTGTGTGTGTGTGTGTGTGTGTGTGTGTGTGGGGAGTGGGGGGTGATAACTTAGTAACCATTCATTTGCGATGGAAATAAAGGTCAAATTCATGTGAATCAGCCAAAATACCATGGGAAAAACAAACAAATATGGTCAAACAGTAGTTGGGGCTGAAACTGCAAGTTTACCATAATGACACTGTTCCAGGCTTCAACATTTTGTTACTATTGTGGTTTTAAAATTTACAAAGTGGCTCATGGCATAATATTATGGCTACCGAGCCCACAAGCTGTGATATTAGGCTAAAGTTCATGTGGTGGGCAGCTGTTGCATTTCTGTCGTTATGTTAGGTTTAATTAGGTTGTCTTTTCATATTTTGTCAAGTACAGTACACCAATTGTTCCTGCTAATGGAGATATCACTGCATTATAACCTATTTTACCCAAAATCTTACCTTACCTCATTAAAGTGATGGCCGAGCGTAAAGTGAATCGGTGAACCTGGTTTGTACACAACCAATTGTGTTTACATCTTTTGGAAGTGATTAGGACAAGAAGACGGTAAAAGAATATTGACGGATTTTAAGTTCACTAAACACAGTTTTGCAGGATATTATATTCAAATTTCTTTCATGTGAACTTCACATGATCTGCTTTGACAAATCGCAGTACAGTTCAGATCTATTGGGAGATTTATGCATACACAAAAATTTTATATACAGTGATGTATTCAGTCTCTTATATCTCCCTCATAACCTAAACACCAAAAACACATGAAAACAAGAAGAGAATCATTGACGCAAACAGTAATAAAACCCAGAAACATAAACACTTTTTCCTCTGCTATCGGTTTATTAAGGCAAGGTATTTACAGGATTAGGACTTTCCTAAGTTAGGAAAGGTTAGGTCAGGATTTCCTTTTTTTGTGTGTGTGTTAACCCATTTCCTTATATTCAAAGCGCTGCCCATTTTGTGCAATTCATGGTCGTATCTCCTTACATATGCATTTTCCTCAGAAATAAAGGTTATATTCATTCAAATCATCTTGAAAAACAAACAAAAAATTATTTCCATTATCAAGTTCTCATTGTGGCATAAAATGAATGTTTACTGGTCTCTGTTCTCGAAGAACGTAATGCAGTGTTACTGCCATGCTATAGTGGGCTAGGTAGCAAAAGTATCACTGTCATGCTACCTGTGGGCTAGGTAGCTAGTCTCAGTTGCCATCCAATAACTGACCAGTGAAGATGGACTAGCCCAGACAGACATCCCAAAGCCAGTGGACGTTTGGGTGAAAAATTAGTGCTATCGCTAGTCCCAGCGACTAGTGTGACCGCTGCTTAACTTCTGAATTGTGTGACAGATTTATAGATGACCACGTAGCAGGCAGGCTCTTACATTTGTGAGCCACTGTTACAGAAGATACTCTATACTTCCTTAAGTTCAGTCTTGATTTTTATTATAAATTTTTTCTCATGTCCTCTTGTAATTTAGTCAGATCATATGCAATATCAAACATATTTTTTCATGTGATTCTTGTTATATGCAGTACTGTACTGTATGTTACTATACTTAAAGCACTCAATCATATCTCCTCTGAACCTTCTCTTCATCAGTGTGAAAAGTTTTAACTTTTTCAGGCTTTCTACGTACCATATGTTATGATTCTAGGGCAGGATCCAGAATAAGTTATTGTGTGGTAATAAATGCCTGGTTCTTTGTTGACATTCGTCCATTTTTTTTAAACATCCGGGGCAGTAAGTCCGAAGAGGAATCCCGAACATCAGGTTAGTTTAAAGTGACCCGAGAAATGGATTCATCAAAGCTGTTATTTGAGTGTGACAAATTATTTGTCGGGTTACTTGAAAGTAACCTGATATTCAGGATTCCTCTTCTGACTTGCTGTACTGAATGTTTAAAAAAAATGGGCGATTGTGTGTGTGTCTGTCTGTCTCCATGTTTGTGTGTTGGCATAACCCATACAAAATTATGAGAAGAAAAGGAGCTGTTTCTGTAACAGAATTACTTTTTGTACACTATGTGTTACTGTATTTTTTTTATGTATTATGTATGATGTGTAGTGTATACATTAAAGCAGTTTTGGATCAGTCTATGGGTATTTCCTGGCCTCTAGAACCAAACTTATTACAGTATTTTCATTTAAATCAATTAAACTATAATTTGCAATTTAATAATTCCTGGTGTCTTCTGGTACCTAACCTGCATAGTATCAAGACTCCAATGTACCACCTAACACTTCTGTTCACTTTCCTAGGACTCGTCCTACAAGACTACTCTGCTGGGGCCTCCATATCATGAGGTGTCTTCTTGAGTATGAGCAGTGCATCCCTGTAGCTTGGGACATTACCTAAATTCTATATAAGCAACAGGGAGTTTGTAAGGTGAGTGCTTGTTCCCCCCATTATGTTGGAAACAAACTCCCATTGGACTGCATGTGCACACCACATAAAGCCTCTTTCCTCATTTTCTTGTCTGATTTCTGTTTCATAGGTCACTCTGAACTGGCATCTTATTATAAATGATGATTTAATCGTGAAAGCACATATTGAAGCATATCCAATGAGGAGCAACTCACATCTCACCTGCCTCCCACAGATTTTGTAGAGCTTAACATGGATGAACTGGTGTTACTGCAAGCCTGGTTTAAGACTTTATCAAAAGAGTGATCTTTACAGTAGAAGGAAAGAACTGCATGGAACACGACTTGTACCATTTCTTTGTCTTCAGACAAATTTTTTAGCTTCTCATATCATTTTGAGCGACTGGTTGCATCCAGTTGCCCTGGCCCAGGGGCTTACTAGACAGGTGGCAATTTCAGGAAATTTATCACCCTCAGGTACTTTTTTTTTTTACAAGTTGCTACTGGTAATTGTATTTTCAAGTCAATTTCTGTATGTTGAGCTAAAAAATTGCTGTTCCCAATATATTTGTGGCCGTTGAGGACCCAAAATGGCGTGTCAAAGATGGCTGCCCCAAACACAGTAAATTTAATTTCTGTTACAACGAATTGCAGAAGAACATACGTATACAGTATATGAAAACAGAACTAAAAAATACTCTAAATTACCACAAATAACAAATATTGCAAATGTTTTTCAAAAACAAAAAATCTTATCTGGACCAGACATTTGGTAAGATAGGATTAACGAGAAGAGTTCAAGACAACACTACCATCATAAATAAAAATATATTTAACATGCAGCCAATATACCTGATCCCTATGCCTCAAGTTATCTACACTTGCACCATTATCCAATAAAGTTCTCGTTTACTATACATGTATCATTGTCATCCATTGTTGACTAATCAGACAGGTTATTTGCAGTTAATGATCTCTCGTTTTCATGCATGTATGTACACAGCAGCTCTTCATTAATAATTGTGTACTGTCTTGTCGGGGTGCAGAATATTTAGGATATTTGGCACTTGCATGCTGTCATTTTAAAGAGGTTTGAAGGTGATGAGCTCTGAGAGCGGAGGGAGAGGGTGGGGATTTTCCGGTTAGTCCAGCGAGCCACCCACCCTACCTCCCATATCTTCCACACAGAATTCACTTTCCACTTAATTTTTCTTATTTTATAGTTTTATATTTTCTTTATTTTTAAGTCAGATAAGAGCATTAAATTTATATTTCCACAACCTTTATGGTTCTTTATGTAAATAAACACTGGCAGCTGCTGCTCACCCACAAATTATGAATATTTGACTGCAAATTTAAAGGATAAAAAGATGGTAGTAATAGAGGTACAGTACCTGTGAATTTAAGAATGTGAATTTGTATTTTGAGAATTACTGCGACTCACTGTTCATTAATATTGTACAATAATTGCTATACTGTACTAAATAAAATATACCGTGCAAATGATACAGTCTCACCCAAAAGTTCTTTAACTCCCCCAGCCAGCTATTGCTGCACTGCCTACTTCAGATGTTTGAAACTGTCTCGGTACCAACCAGAACATGAAACTGATACGAATGAGTCTAAAGGTTCGAAGTAACAGACTCAAGTTCATACATCTGAAGCAGGCAGTGCAGCAATAGCTGGCCGGGAGAGTTAACAAACTTTTGGGTGAGACTGTACATTACTTTATAAAAGAGTGATCAGGGCTCACCACAGGGGGGTGAGCTGTTTTGAATCTTCGATTGGACCATCTTTTGGATAAGTGAGGTTTGCTTTCAGATAGTGAAAAAGAGGTGTAAGAATGAGATTTTTGGAGAACGAACATTTGGATAATGGGGGATATCTGTACTGTAATAGAGCATTTATGGTTTTGTATATTTATATACAGTACAGCAGTTTATTGTAGATCTGATTTAGAAGAACTTTGCCATGCTTGAACTCTAGGCTGTGAATTGTCCAAACTCCCACCATAGATGTTAAGAGTGGCACAGTAACTACTACAGTATATTCATTTTAGATGACCATGAACAGTCAAAACCACAGAAGTGTAGTCCACCAATGTTGGAGTCCACCTGTATAATTAACATACAATACGAAATTTGAGATTATTTGTAATACATGAATATTGTCCATAATAAAGTTAAAATTTCTTTCTCTCCAGTATGCTAATGTTACCACCCACATAAAGCATTTCTTGTATTGGTTCATTTTGTTACAGGAGGCACCAAGATCAAGGCAGAAGTGATGGACAACAATAATACTGAATCAAGTCTCCCAACCAAGTCCTTCCAACCTCCTTCAGAACCATCAGGTTTGGTGTTTGCCTCTACCACCATGAATGAAGATACCCCAGACCAATCTCAAAGCTCAGTGTCTGAAGGAATAGCAAAGCCATCTACTAGTACATCAAGATCAAATATTTTTCCTAGCACATCATTCCCAGTACAGGGTCCTTGGGGGAATTCTTCAAGTCCTTTTGGTGGACCCGATACTTCTGTACCTTTTAGTACTGGTTCTGAAGTATGCAATTCTTTCAGTAGAGTTGATAATAATGATTCATCTAATAAAGGTACAAACATTTTTGGTGGTACAATTGCAAGTTCATCAACAGTTCCAAAATTATTTGGAGGAGAAGAATTAATTACAGAGAAGGTAAAAGAATCTGAACTGAAAAAATCTTTTATATCTGAAGTGTCCATACAGTCGTCAGATGATACAGCCTCTTTGACAATAACAACATCAGCCACCCCAACACCCTCTCTCTTTGGTGGTACAGTCACTAGCACACCAGCAGTTACCAACACAGATAGCTGGCCCTCCTCTGCTTCATCCTCTAGTATATTTGGAGTTGTAGAGGCCCGACAAGTACCCAAGGTGTTTGGTGGAAGTTCCACATTTCCACTGTCAGGTAGTATTGCACTATCTAAGCGTCCCTTCAGTGGGAATAAAACTACAACTTCAGGAGAGTCATTGATTTCTGGTAATATTATAGATGAACAAGCAAAGGAATCAAAAGTGTTTCCACTCACTTCCAGTTCTAGTTTGCCTTTCTCTGGTCATCAAGCCTTGCCTCCTGCCAGCAAGACTCCCTCTGTGTTTGGTGGTTCATCATTGGTGGCAAAACCATTCAGCAAAACACCTACTAATTTGGAAAAAAAAGCCCTTCTTAGTAAAACTGAAACAAACAAAATAAGTAGCCAAATGGCAGATGAAAAACCTCACCAAGGGGCACCGGAGTCTAAAAGTGTTCCCACTTTAATACCAAAGGTAATACCAGAGCTCTTTGAAAAAGATGAAGCACATGCTTCTAGTAGTAGCTTACCAACCTACCACAAAAAAGAATTAACAAAGATTATTATTGCCCAAATTCCAGATAGATGCATGGACAAAGAAATTTTGAAGAATCACTTTGGGAAATTTGGAGACGTGAAAAGGATTATGCTTAATCCAAAAGTGAATCAGGCAACAGTTCAGTATAGTAATCACCATGCAGCTTCTAAAGCCAAAAAAAAGGGAAAAAAAATTCACCCAAAACTGCCAGAAGTAAAGATCTTTTATGGTACTCCAGTGCGTCGTAAGAGTGAAGAAGGAAATTCTGATGCTATGATGTCCAAGAAAAAGGCCATTAAAACTCTGCAACACGGTCAGCAGTCCAGTGATCTTGACCCATATATTCCTCTTGAGCGTCCTTGTAGTGAAAAAGCCAAACAACTAAAGCATTCTTCTACCAAGACTCTCTTTCAAAAAGATACACATTTGAATGTCAACAGAAGAAGTGTTACCAGCAATAAGATTCCAAGCCGAGCCATATCTCCAGCAAGGGAAAATAAAGACCCAACATTATCCATTGAGGGTAAAGATATGAAGGCCATTCTTGACTCCCAAGCAGTAAATAATTTTGAGAAACACGTAATACTCAAGACCCGTGATAAATTATTGCGGAATGAAAGAACACGAACCTCCGATTTAAAAATGGCCTCATACTTGGCAGCCACTTGCCCAGACATGTGTCCGGAACTTGAACGATATATGCGTGATGTTCAAAATGACCTTAGCTCCTATGAGATGACAAATGGAGTCCTTGATCATCGACTTGTTACCAAGAAATTTTCCAGGAGCAGTGCTGATAAAGATGTGCCACTGCCACATGAGCTGAGACCAGGGCCAGTGTTGTTAAGAACAATGAACTTCTTAGTGTGTAACATAATTAACCAAGGTGATGCTGAAGATACAGAGGTGGATGTTTGGTATAACTATCTATGGAACAGAACACGAGCAGTCCGCAATGACTTAATGCAACAGCAGTTGACAAATTCTGTGGCGGTTGTCATTATGGAAAGATGCACTCGTTTTCACATTCATGCTGCTGCACAATTATGTCAGGAACCTTCAGATCTTTTTGATGCAAAGATGAACACAGAACACCTGATCAAGAGCTTGCAGACTTTAAAGGAGCTCTATCATGACCTTGGAGAAAGAGGAGAATATTTTGAAAGTGAGGCTGAGTTTAGAGCTTATGAAATGCTCTTAAATCTAAATGACGGAGAGACCATTGTTACACGGTATTCACAGTTTAGAGAGGAAGTACAAAAATCTCTCCATGTCCAGTTTGCACTTAAGGTTGTTCTTTCTGTAACATTCAATAATTATGTCAAGTTTTTCAAGCTTATCAGACGTGCCACATACCTGCAGGGGTGCCTCCTGCATAGGTACTTTAGACAGGTGCGATCCAAAGCTCTCGATATATTCATGAAGGCATACGTTCCCTCGAAGGCACCACAGACAGTTCCTTTACAGACTGTGATTAAGATACTTGGGTTTGAGAATGAGACTGATGCAGTGAATTACTTGAAGTGCCATGGGATCAGTGTAGAGGATCAGAATGTAGTGTTTGACAAATATGCATTCATTCAAAATCCCGAAGAAATACCACAGTTGGTTAGACCCATCACGCTAATAGATGTGAATCGGACATGTTCAGTGGGAGAAGTTATCCAGGGAGGGCCCATCCCTGACAACCCTCTACACACACATGTCCCACATAATAGCTTCGATGACCAGGGTTATCTGAAACCTGAAGCAAAAGATGCTTCTGACCAGAAGGGCGAAAATGCCCCCAAACCTCCGGAGATGTTGGATTCTGTTTTAATGATTCAGCAGTCTGAAAGGCTACAAAACTATGAATTGTTGGCCCAAGTGAAATATGTGTATAACATGATTGAGTCAAGTATTATAGAGGAAGTCACAAAGCAAGTTTGCAGTGAGTGTATTGAAGTATTCAAATACGAGCTATCAGTGAAAGAGGCTGCACACACTGTCAATCTTGAACTTCTGGAAGAAAGTATTCAAGAAGAAGTTAGAACTTTGAGCTGTGAAGGACTTTGTGAAGTTAAGTGCGAAAAGCAGGAGATGCTAAGAAGACAAAAGGAAGAGGAGGAGAGAAAATGCAAAGCTTTAAAGGAGTTATATGATGCTGTAGGCAGCTCAATTAATGCCAGTTATCTCAATGAATTTACTGATGGATACATGAGGCAGATCTGCCAAGAATCTATACAAGAAGTTGAAACACATGCCACTTTGACAGACCTAATGGAAGAACTGCCCTCCCAATTTGTAAATGAAATCATAATGGAACAATTAAGGCAAATCAGCATAGAAGTCATTGAAGAAATGAATGCTGAGCAAGAATCAAAAGTGCTTGAATTACAGCAAAAAATTCTTCTTCGAAAGACACGCGGGTATTTCCGGAAATGGCGTGTACGGGTGTTGAAGGCACGGAGACAAAAGCAATCTCAGGAGATGTTTCCTGCAGATTGTTCCCATTTATCTATCACACAACAGAATGATGCCTTTGGATGGGGTTATCAGAGAAGCAGGACAAGTGATAAATCGGCTCTTCAACTAGCTCGACTGGAATCTAGCATCTCAAGAAATATGGAGAAGGTACTTATCAGGAACCAATTAATTAAAGAATATGCTTGGCACCCTTTACTCTTAAAGCATCTTGTAATGAAGGAAGTTGATAAGTCCTTACCACCACATAATTTGTTAAGTCAGTACTTTAAATTCATAGTCTGCACATCAGAGTCTTCTGGCTCAACAATATTGCATTGGCTACGAGCTAAGTTGGGAAGTGAGAAAAATGTTGACCTCCGAGTGCCTTTGAATAACTGCTTCAGTTTTGTATCCAAGAAGAGTGGTGTAGAGTATGGTTGGGTGATGAAGGAAGTTTTAGTTGCTACAACTTCTGCTGAGGACATTATGGGAACTTCTGCCATCTTGTTTGTTACCTCCTGTAGAGATAAAAAAGAATCACAATACTGGAAGATTCAAGACTTGCTAACAAAGAAAGTAAGAGCATCCCAGCATGTGTTACATTATAACTGTGAGGCTTGTGATGCAAATGCTTGGAATTTGACTGAAGCAGATTTGTTGAAACCTGAAACATCTCTTAAACTTCAGTTTCTTATGATGGGATTTTGGAAGCAGCAGGAAACACTGGGGAAACTGGTTTCTTCCCATATGAATAATTTTGTATGTGGTTTCATTGCAGAAAAATTTGTGGAACCTGCACTTCGTAAGCATAATGAGAGAAAGGCGGATGGAAAGTCTCCAATTCCTCCCTCTGTACTGATTGATCTTTACAACAGTGTGATTGACTATCTGATTAAGACAGTGAAAAATGAAGATTTAAAGAACCTGGAGTGGCCACCACCAGAACTGAACCACCTCGGTCAAATTCCTCCTGTAACATGGAATAATACTGATGCCAAACATGTGGCTGATATACTCGGTCACATCAAGTTACCAACACTATGGATGGAAGGCATCATGAGTTGGAAGAACATCACCGAGGTTCTTTACACCTATGTCACTAAGGTTTCTGGTCCTCATGATGATGGTATTAGGCTTGTATCTCACCTAAATGCCATTCTTTCTAATACACAGAAAATTTTGGGTCCTATTCTTGGTTATGAGAGTGACACCTGCCAAGGTTGGGAGCTTCATGTTCTACAGCTTCCTTGGACTGAGCTAGTGTATGCCTGTGTATCATACAAGCTATCGGAATTACCTGATATTCCAGTGTTTTACCAGCCCAAAAAACTTCAATCATTTACCAGTCCACATTCCTGGTGGAGTGCCTGTGATACTTCCGATCCATTATGGACAGAGGATGCGAAAGAGAATTACTCACCATGTACAAGGAAGCGTAAAGCTGAGAAGCAAGGTGAATTTCCAAGTGAGCAAATAAAAAAAAAAAAAGACCCATCAAAATTTCTGGGTGATATTGAGAATGAGAAGCAAAAGTGTAAGGAGTTTGAAAAGAAACTAGAACGTTTGCTTGTAAGTGAAGAGGAATTAAATTTACTTTTTAATGTTGAAAGTTAGTACATTAATGTACAGTAATACACTACAAAGATAAAAAAAAAAAAATCTTTGTCTCAGAGTTAATACAGATTGTGTTTACAACCTTAAGAGTAAATTTATGTATGTATCATGCAGCAGACTTTACTGTTGGTGCATTACTACCAAATTAAAACCATATTCCTTGGCTAGGCCTCACAATCTCACGGTTTCTCAGTAACTTTTATATATCCTTCACTTTATTTTGACTTCAGCTCATAACTGTGCATGCCAAAAATTTTCATTAAAAACATCTTTTGTACCATTTTAAGACATTTTAGTGATTTTTTTCCATAGGAATGTACAGTACTGTATATCAGCTTTAATAATGGGAAGCTTTGAGAAAATGTAATCAAATTTATGAAAAATAATTTATGATGTTTTTTCTGGAACAAAATATTTTTGTAAAACAGGGAAAGCCTTTATTTGGCTTTAAGCTGTTAATAAATATCCCTTTATTGATGAGGATGATCCAACACAAAACTGAAGCAATACACAGTCCTGTACAGTACAGTATATAATACTGTACTATTGAGTTGAATTGTAGGTTAAGTTGATTTTATGATGACAATACAGGATGATGTATGCATTCATAAATCATGTTGTAGGTTAGGTTGCAGTAGAAGGCTGAGGTGTTAATTTTTATAATTAAGAGACAGGTGTGTAAAATGTGTGTCCTGTGTGGCATGTCTGGAATACTCAGTATAGACCCCATAGTTTGCATACCCTTGCAAGATTAATGGTCTCTTTTTTTTTTAGGTGAGGTAATCATAACAAATTAATACACAATAGGCAATGAGAACTATCAAATCACCACTGAAGCGTTTGGAGCTCACACCTCTTGATTTTTTCCACTGGGGTTACCTTACATGTTCTTTGATGATCTTGGTAGACAACAGATGATCTCAGAGTAAGAAATCAAGAGGTGTGAGGCCACCGGAGACCTCGTTGGCCATTCACTTGGTATTCATCACCCAATCTGTGTTAATTTGTTAGAATTCCCTCGCCTGAAAAAAGATAGAGAAAAACATTTATTTTCTTATGGTGTGTGACCTATGTACAATTCATGTGCAACACATGAGACACCCTGTACAACTCATGTGTGACCCATGAGACACCCCGTACAACTCATGTGTGACCCATGAGACACCCCGTCATACAACATGTGTGACCCATGAGACACCCCGTCGTACAACATGTGTGACCCATGAGACACCCCGTCGTACAACATGTGTGACCCATGAGACACCCCGTCCAATGTGTGACCCATGAGACACCCCGTCGTACAACATGTGTGACCCATGAGACACCCCGTCGTACAACATGTGTGACCCATGAGACACCCCGTCGTACAACATGTGTGACCCATGAGACACCCCGTCGTACAACATGTGTGACCCATGAGACACCCCGTCGTACAACATGTGTGACCCATGAGACACCCCGTCGTACAACATGTGTGACCCATGAGACACCCCGTCGTACAACATGTGTGACCCATGAGACACCCCATACAACTCATGTGTGACCCATGAGACACCCCATACAACTCATGTGTGACCCATGAGACACCCCATACAACTCATGTGTGACCCATGAGACACCATGTACAGTCAGACAAAGATCCAGTGACCCCACCCTGAGTCTCGTACTGGCAATACTTGGTAAAGTAAGGCTGTAAGTAAAGGTGATTGGTGGATCTAATTTTGGCTGCATTACGGTCAGGATAAATATTAAACAATTCAAAGGTAGAATTTTTATAATAATAAACTATTCTTTGTTATTTAAGATCATGAGAGGTTTCCAAATGTTCTAATATTTGCTTAAATAATGAAGAAAATTTGATCTGAGAATCTTGTGGCAGTCCTCGTTCCTCGTTGTAGTTGAGGTGCAAATTCATTAATATAATTTCTACATTATTTAACCAAATATACAAACTTTTGGAAACTTCTCATGATCTTAAATAACAAAGAATAGTTTGTTATGAAAATTCTACCTTTGGATTGTTTAATGATTATCCTGACAGTAATGCAGTCGAAAATAGATCCACCAATCCAAACCTTTACATACAACCTTACTTTTAAGAAGTATTGTCAGTACGACACTCAGGGTGGGGTCGCTGAGATCTTTGGCTGACGATACAACTCATGTGCCAAGATCAGTATACAGTATTCAAAACAGATAAATTTCATGTTTAATGCATGTGTCGCTTTTATGTTCTTAATAATTGCCAAGGCCATGAGTGTTAAACTTTAGGATGCAGATATAGTAAAAAAAAGTAAATAAATATAAGAGGTTTGATAAGATTTAGCATCCATGATTCAATGTTTTATGTTTGGTCATAACTTGAACTTTTATTTTTCAGCTGTAATGCATTAGAGTATTTTTTATGTGTATCAGGATTGTAATGTGGAATTTGATTGTAATAAAAGTATTTTGATTATTATTATTTTTTTATTAAAACAATCTAAGGGGTATGCCTTGCTGAATGGAGAAATATGTTAAGTAGCTGATAATAATTATCATAAATTTTTTCTAGCCTTTTCTCACACTTGCTGGTTTAGCCATGAATATCTGATGGCAGCTCTACTGTTTCCAGGCTGCATGATCTTTTGCAACCTCTCTCCAATACAGCATTCATGCTCCCCTCCCCTCCACATTAAAATTTGTTCATCTCTCGACCCTTCTGTCCATATGCTCAAACCAACTTAACTTACCTCAACATAAAACTTCACCAATACTCTCAATACCCAGCCACCAACTTAGCTCAGCAGAGGGTTTTCTATTACTCAGTGATTTTTTTTTGTTTTTTAAGGCTCACACACTATGACTCATGGGACTCGGAACAGCAATAGTCTCCAATCATATAAGGGTTACATACATGGTTGAGAACCATCTGTACTGCCACAGTCAGAGCTTCAAGCCCAACATGCATTCTCTCAGTGCAGTGCCATGAAACAAGGCTTGGAAATGTTGAGAACATTGGCAGCAAATGCACATTGATATTTTCTGCAGCAAACTGCATGCAATCAATCTTTGAGGAATGGGCCACTGGTAAGAAGGAGTCCCACGTAATTACCTCATTTGGCTGAAGAGCAATCTGTGCATATAGAAGCCACTCTAAGATACTGCTTGTTTGCTGAGTGTAATGACCAGTATGACCTGTAATATTAATAAAATTATATTCAATGTAAATTATCCAAATATTTATGGTAATTCACGCTGTGGATTAGTTTTAAATGTACTATATCTAATGTTAACAAGTATGTTTTTTTCTTTAAAAGAGCATTACAAATTGGTAGGATTGGATTAAAATATTAATAATAATTTAGTTCATAAAGAAAAACAAAAACATCTAAGAATGCAATGGAAAAATCATGTGGTACTGGTAATTAGCATTGCTTAACTAAATACAAATTTCCGAGAGTCATTAGGACAAGAAATTACCCAAATACTGTATAACATTTTCAACCACAGATCACTAATTAGCATGTTCGTGAGTACCTACAGTATATTGAAATTCTGAAAAAATTCGTGATTTTCACAATCATGGCTGAAACAACCCAAAATTTATCTCCCACAAAAGATTGCATTTTGGGTGCATTTCCCTTAAAGTGTTTTGAGGGATGTGCATTTTTCAGCCTAAAATTCACTGGGATGTTGTGTATACTGTGTTTGAATACTTTCAAGCAGACATGCCAACATATGACAGGGCACTGGAGACTAAATCAAAGCACTTTGTCCAGCGTTTCAAACTGTAGACAGAAAAAGTAAAGATACCTTTTTTGAGGGACTGTACATAGATTTTTATATGGTGTTTGATGAAGTCCCACATGATGCTAGCCTCTACAAGACAGGCACATGACGTCACAGGCAAAATATTTTAGGGGATAAACAACTGACTTGAAGACAGGCAACAAAGAGCAGTCATAAATGGAGTAATGCACAGTCTCGTTCAAGATTCTTCGAATACTGTTGGAGACAGCTGGCAACTCAAGGCCGTTTGTTTACTATTGTACGTAGTATAATATAATACGAAACAAAGCCCAACCATTAATTAAGCAACGGGGAACTAAGTAACCAATCACCGATCACTTTTAAATTTATTCATAATTTTTACTACATACTATAGTAAACAAACGGCCTTGAGTTGCCAGCTGTCTCCAGCAGTGTTCGAAGAATCTTGAACGAGACTGTACATTCAGAATGGAAAAGGTTCTCACTGGAGTACCACAAGGATCAATCCACTCTTTGCAATTTTTACATTAACAACATCTGTGAAATTATATTGAGTCACACTGTCTAGTTTGCAGATGATACAAAGGTATTTGGAAAGGTGGAAAAAGTCAAGGTGAAGTTACAACCATGAAAAAAAGATCTGCATGACCTGTTCAAATGTCGCAAGACTGGCAAATGCTCATCTACATAAAATGTAGGGATAAAACAACCCTAATCACAACTATTCTCTTAATAACACATTCTGGGATACTGTTGATAAAGAAAAAAAATTAGGTGTCATGATAGACCAATCACTGAAGACTGTGCAACGGGTAGTATCAGTAGTGAAAAAATCCATCAGAGATTCAGGAATTATAAGTCATTCTTTTATATAAACACCATATAAAGGCATGAAAACCTTACCTCCAGAAAAGGTTTAAAGCCACTAAGATGTTTCTTGAACTATAGCATCTCAAATGTCCACTAACAACTCTTCAGACAAGACACAATAAGGCAGATTTCATACAGGCATTCAAAATCTTGAGAAGGATATAAAAGGTTAATCAAGGCCATTTTCTCATAATGTCATGTGCTACCAACTTTATGCTCGCCAAGGTGTCATGCAGGACGAATATAAGGAAGTGCTTCTTCACACAGTAGATAGTACTGTAGTCTAGTAGACCTATGTCATCGTCTACTAGCACAAGCTATGGAAGCGAGAACAATGGAGGGATCATACACCGGCCATTGGCCTCCCTTCCTCAGCATGGCCACTTCTTGTTTTGGTGGCCATTAGGTAAATAAGGTATGATAAAAAAGTTTCTGTCAAGTTTTTCTTTTTTTCTTGAGGAAATGTCTAACATGAAAGATGACATTGCCAATACTACAGTACATTTATATTGATTATCAAGTGTCATTAAGGGCTTACCGGTATTAGAAACAAAAGGTATTGTTATCTACTTTATCCTCTTTGCCACTGATCGGCTCATTAACCGCTTGGACAGTTGGTCACATCTTTGTTACACACTGTTGGCAAGTACTGGCTCCAGAATGTATCTGTACCTGCACCAATGAAGGACACGTCTGGTCCTGAATGAGCTCACACTCAGTGACATCACAATGCTCTCTGGTAGATTTATCAAAGAGTTCACAACTCTCACCCCAAAAACGTTTGCCCTGACAGCTTTCTGAACTTGTGGTTCCCTTCAACCTTAAGCTCTGACCCCTAGTGGGAAGGGCATCAGCCAGCTCCAGGTATGAACATTTAACTGAGTAGCGCCCTCTAGATGTTTATAAACTTTTATAAAGTCACCCCTTGCATGCCTACAGTATAAGATAAGCAAGCGTACTAATCTCTCTGGGCAACTGAGGTGCCATCGTGCAGGCGCCAGTCTGGTGGCTCTCTTTTGGACATATTCTATTAACTACAGACTTTAAAATATCTCAGAGACCAGATGGGGTGACAGTACTCTATGAAGAGAAGCACGGTCCTCACCTTTGAAGAGCGTTACAAGATATCTGAATGCCTTTCTTATAAGATCCATTAGCTTAGCTGCTTAATCCGCCTTCTCACAATGATCCAAGAACTTCAGTTTGTTGTCAACATACACACCCAGGTACTTTTCACATTTGGTCTCAGTTAATACTGTTTGATACTAAAGTTAAAGGCTTTTTTGAAACTTAAGTTATTGTTATATACATGTTAGATACTAAAGTTATTGTTATAGGCATGTTAGACTCTAAAGTTATTGTTATATGCATGTTAGATACTAAAGTTATTGTTATATGCATGCTAGATACTAAAGTTATTGTTATAGGCATGTTAGATACTAAAGTTATTGTTATAGGCATGCTAGATACTAAAGTTATACGTTATTGTTATATGCATGTTAGATACTAAAGTTATTGTTATAGGCATGTTAGATACTAAAGTTATTGTTATAGGCATGTTAGATACTAAAGTTATTGTTATATGCTAGATACTAAAATTATTGTTATAGGCATGTTATACTAAAGTTATTGTTATAGGCATGTTAGATACTAAAGTTATTGTTATATTAGATACTAAAGTTATAGGCAAAGCATGTTAGATACTAAAGTTATTGTTATTGAGTTATTGTTAAAGGCTTAAACTTAAGTTATTGTTATATACATGTTAGATACTAAAGTTATTGTTATAGGCATGTTAGACTCTAAAGTTATTGTTATATGCATGTTAGATACTAAAGTTATTGTTATATGCATGCTAGATACTAAAGTTATTGTTATAGGCATGTTAGATACTAAAGTTATTGTTATAGGCATGCTAGATACTAAAGTTATCGGCATGTCACTTAAACTGTCATTAAACAGATGTTAACACTAAAGGTATTGTTGAATGCATGTTTTTACCAAAGCTCGTGTTAAGAGTATGTTAAGTTACCAAAACTAGCAATTTACCAAAGTCATGACTAATGTGCTCCTTGAAAGGGTCAGGAAGTGCCCATACCACAGTGGTGCGGGTGGCCAGGCTCTTCAGCAGCGGCCGTATTGTTGTCATTACTTGCACTGCAGACTCATCTATCTGCTTCAACACAGTAGGCCTGATATCCAGCAACTGCCATGCCCCTGTATCTGCAAGAGTCTTTATCAATTAAAAACCTTTCTACTGTTAAGTGCATTTTACCTTCTCTTGGTGTATAAACAGTATTTCACTCATGAAATCCTTCTTTGGAGCATTTTTCCTCTATTTATGTACGAGAGATTTTCAGAAAAGGTGCTTTAAGTATTTCAGTAGTATTATTAATATTGACTAAGACTGATATCAGAATGAATGTGTGAAATTTCTGTGAATCCGAATTTAACATCACTATGAAATCTTGAGAAAGTGCTTTGTGGGGAAAATTAAGCTCACTTTAAAATTGTCCATTGTAGCCAAGGATGAAAATTGTTGTACATAAAACTTCTGGCTGTTTAGATGAACTAGCCTTTGAAAGGCAGATTGTTTGAAATGATGGAGTTATGTATTGATTTTGAGTGAATAAATGCAGTTTTGTGGAAGGAGCGAATGTTTGGGGTTAAGAGCTTGGAGCAGCTAGTGCTGAAAGAGGTCTCTTACCAGTGGGAAAACTGGACAGGAGTTAGAAGGTGCCACTGCATCTCCTGGTAAGGGGTAGTTAAGCTTGTATATGTGTTTCTCTCTCATGTTTAGTCAATTCCTCCTTCATACTCCAGGTTACTCCAGATTAGGACAAGGAGAAAGATGTATTTTGTGATTTAAAGGAAGTCAACTGAATTCATGTTATGCCCTATTATATAATTTAATCTTCTCCATTTATCCTTAATTCTGTTTCTCCTAATTTATCCTTTCTGTGAGCAATCTTAAGGTCTTAACTTCAGCTAGTCATAGCCACTGGCCTCAGTCACCTCTTAGATGAGGCCTAGTCATTCTCACCGAGTCTCACACTCCACCCCTCTCCTCACTTCTTCAGGACCTACTTTGATCCACCTGTACACCATATAAATTCATGAGATCCATTCTGGTTTCAATGGTGAGATACATTTGTGTGACCCATGGCACCTTAACTTTTAGTCGTGTCATATATCTTACTCACTTCTGTTATGTTAAACTGACTAAATGTCCAGGGAGGAGTGAAGGATGTACACTACCTTTTAATACCTACTTTGCAGTGAAAAAATATACATTAAATCCGAGATTACAATAGATAAAAACAGGTAATATTAATTTTTTATGTTTTTGTGTAGTCATTCTGTGTAACTCTAACTCATAACTTCTTTGGCTTTTGACTTGTGTCCTCAGATGTTTACATGTCCTAGACCTATTAAGATCACCTCTCTTAATAAAGTCAGTGTCCATCCTATATAGTTAATAATTATTTACTTATAATGAAAATTTTGGCCAGTGTTAAGTAATTTTACCTAGACTGCGCTAAATTCCTCATCAATGGTTAGAAATTACATTTACAGAATGTTTCCTCTGAGTCCCTCCCGTGAATGGCACCCCATTTACCCCATATCTCTATCATCTTTCCCATCTCTTGTATGTATGTATCAGTCATAACAGTTATTTTACCTATAGTATACTAATTCCTGCACTACACCTCTTAACAGTGGAACAAAAACTACCTTTGGTCATCATTTGCCACATACTCAGTAAGTTTAAACTTAATGGGAAAAGAATAATTCAGTAGTACAGTATAGTCACTTTCTTCCATAATTATACCTGTGAATGTTTCGGCCATGACCACAAGACGTTACCTTGGTGATCACTCGACATTTTGGTCTTGATTGCTAATTTTCAGCCCCCAAAAATAGTTTTTAATAATTTTCACTTTCAAATGGCTAAAATAAAAAATAAATAGTGCCCGAACACCTTCATGGTAACTGACCATGGTTTGGTTATATGTGTTCTGCCTTTTTCAATCTAATATTAAGGAAAAAGTTGTTGATTTGAAACTCACTTAAAATTATAAGATCTGGCAGAAGCTCCTTGGGTGCATTAAGCCATCGATGAAAGAGCTGGAGTGCCCCAATCTTAACATCTTCCATCTTGGTGTGGGGCTTCTCACTCTTGTCAATGAGCGCCGCCCAGTGGAAGTCAATGATCAATCCTTCTGCTCTAGCACACTCGACTCGAAAGTTATACTTGTATTTCTTCCAATGCTTGGAGCCTTCCTCTCCCAGGAACTTCTCAACAGTAAGGACATCACCCTGAACAACAAGAACCACTATGTTCTTTCAATGGTCTAAAAGTACTTAAAAATTTTATCCTGGAAGAAATTATCTAAGTTAAATTATAGTGTACTTCTTGAAATGTACAAAGTACAAAATCTTAATAATGTACAGTAAGAACCATACCAAAGTGGTAAAAGCAAAAAGTAGCATCCCCAGACTTGACCAACACTGGAGCAAGTTCAGATACATTCAGGAGCGAGTGCATGCCTAGTACTTGCCAACATTACCTAATGGAGGCATGACCGACCGCCCAAGCATCTAACAAGATGATCAGTGACGAAAAGGATCACAGTGGCATTTCAAAATGTAAGTCAATTACCAAAATTTATGTTAAAATGCGACTACTATATATTCAGAAAGTACTACATAAGATAAAGGTGTAAAACATTTTAATGTTAGAGTAAACCTGGCATATAAACTCCAGTAAACAATATACTTAGAACACAACCCAGGGTTACATATGTAATAAGCAGTTCCACGATATTTACCAATTGAGTAACTAGGATTTTTCTACATAAAAGATTGTTGTTACAAGCAACATTGCGGAAATTGGTTGAAGATTGACGGAGGTGCTCAGTAGAGTCAGTAAGCCTCAGAGATGATCTGACAGCAATACAGTACAGTCCACATAAAAAAAAACTAAGTGCTGAATGGACGAGTTGACAGTTCAGGGTAAACACAAGAAATACACTCTGCCACGTTCGTAGAGTGATAAGGTATATATAATTTATAATAAAAGTATAAAGTCCTGCTATAATAGTTGAAATAAGTTTATTTCTCTAGAAACAAGGCAGCTATTTGCAATGACGTCACTAGTTTCAAACTCGTCACTGCAGTCAGAGGTAGTAGTAGGGATGGCCTATTCAGACCCCAAATGCCAAGTTCAGGTAAGTTTTAAGGGTATTTTTATGGACTAAGTCATGGACATTTCGTAAGAGAAGAAATGTGCCGTGAAGAGCAGCTTCAAACATGCCCCGATAGGTTGGATGGATATATGAGTGATAGGGGTTGGGTGTAAATGGGACTGCCCAGTATGGGTAAGTTTTAAGGGAGTTTTTTATGGTCTAAGTCATGGACATTTCGTAAATGAAGAAATGTGCCGTGAAGAGCAGCTTCAAACACAGGTTGGATGGATATATGAGTGATAGGGGTTGGATGTAAATGGGACTGCCATGTATGGGCCAATAGGCCCGCTGCAGTTTTCTCCATTCTTATGTTCTTTTGGACATTGAAAACTCCCATGTTCACATCAGCTCATCTGTCATGTAGTACTCTTATCTTGTAGACTTTCTCCATTTTTTCAGTACTAGATGGATATACAAGTAAATTTAGAAGTACAGTAAGTCCTCGTATAACGTCGGCCCACTTAACATTGTTTCGGTACTACGTTGCTAATCCTTAGATACCAAAAATTCTTTTAGCGTCCCGATGACTCAGTACAACTTCGTTTTGCGTTGTCACGGACTACTTTTTATGGTGCATCGCCCTCTCTCGTCTGGCCGCGCTACGCTCTCTCGGCTCAGCAAAGTTTTAGTGACTTGCCACCCTCCTCCGATCCCGCCATACTCCTCCGCTCCCGCCATACTCCTCCCCTCCCGCCATTCACCTCCTCCACTTCACTACCCACCACACACTCATTCTACCACCTCCACCCATCGGTGAGTACCAATACAAACTTACAGTAGTACAGTAGTTGTATATGTATGCATTTTTTCCTATAGAAATGGCAATGCTTTTCTGTATATGTACAGTAATGTATTTCATGGGGCAAAGGGAGACCCAGGAACATAACTCCCGTATTTTATCTATTTCTTATGGGGAAAATTGACCTGCTTAACGCTGTTTCGTATAACGTCGCGTTTTTAGGAACGTTAAGCGAGGACTTACTGTAATGACATTGTCTGGAGTTTGTTTTCATAATGCCCGATGCTAGTTAACATGACAACATAGCGCTGTTATTGTTTTGATGATTCACTAATGAACAGATCCCCAAACTGTGGCCCACTAAATCAAAGGAACTTAAGAGCCTTAATAGACAACGTGGCGGTGCTCAACCCTAGCCACCTCCTTATCATGGGGGACTTTAGCTATGGCAACATCAACTGGAGAAACGAGTCCACCCCAAATGACTTGAATATCCCTGCTACTCTTTTTGTAGAAACTCCAAGAGATAATTTTCTGTTCCAACACGTTAGAGACCAGACACATTACAGAGGGGAGCAAACACCGAAGCCACATGACCTCATCATAACAAATGAGGAGGGTATGGTGGCCAAACTGGAACACCTTGCCCCAGTTGGCACCAGTCATCATATAGTGTTGTCATTCAGATTTAACTGTTACCTAGCTCAGGATAAGGCCAGGCCAAGGTGCAAATATTACAAGGGAAATTACAACGGGATGAGGGAACAAATGAGAGGTATCACCTGGCCTGACTCATTAAGGCACAAGAACGCAGACACTACGCTGAATATCATAACTAGTAAAGTGACCCATTTGATCAATAAATATATACCCAAGACCAAACCCAGTGCCTCTAGGAATACGAGGGGATCCCTACACATGAACCACGCGACAGTCAACAGAGTAAAGAAGAAAACCCAGAAATTCAAGACGTGGGTTGGGTCAAACGATGAGCAGGACAGGAGGATGTATGGAAGAGCCAGAAACCAAGCAAAGATAAAGTGTAGAAGGGCTGAAAAGGAGTTCCAGAGGCTGGTTGCAAGCAAGGTCAAGTCAAACCCAAAGGCGTTTTACTGCTATGCAAAGTCGAAATTAAATACACGAGTAGGAGTATCAGACCTGAGGCTTGAAGATGGTAGTTATGCAGATTCTGACCAGGTTAAACCTGAGGCATTGAACAGCTTCGTTTCCTCGGTGTTCACAAGAGAGGATGCAATTAACCTCCCTGCGTTGGAGGACAGACGGTTTGACACAGCACTAACCCACATTGTGCTCACAGAAGAGGGTATTAGAAATAAACTGTCCAGGCTAAAGGTCCATAAGAGTCCCGGCCCTGACATGGTGCATCCTGGAGTGCTAAGAGAGTTGTGCAACGAGCTTACCGAGCACCTGAAGATCCTGTTTTGTAAATGCCTGGATGAACAAAAGGTCCCCAGTGAATGGAAAGTGGCTTATGTGAGTCCTATCTTCAAGAAGGGCGATCGTCACTCCACGATCGACTATAGACCGGTGAGCCTGACCAGCATAGTATGTAAAGTACTTGAGAGCATTATAAAAGATGCCATGATGGAACATCTGCAAAACAACCTTGCAAAGGATTGCCAACACGGTTTTATGCCGAGGCGCTCCTGCTTAACACAATTGCTCAAGGTATTGGATATTTGGACCCATATTCTGGAACGGGGTGGTAATATCGACAATATTTACCTAGATTTTGCTAAGGCTTTCAACAGTGTACCCCACGAAAGGCTGAAAATTAAACTGGAAGGGTACGGAATTCAGGGAAATGTCCTAGCGTGGATAGAAGACTTTCTACATGACTGCAAGCAGTGTGTGGTGATTAATGGCACGAAATCATCATCCGTACCTGTCACAAGCGGGGTACCACAGGGCAGTGTATTGGGCGCTCTGTTGTTTCTGTTTCATAAATGACATGCCTGACGTTGTACACTCCTCCATACAAATGTTTGCCGATGACGCCAAGTTATTTCGGGAAATCAAGAACCAAGCGGACTGTGAAGAGCTGCAGAAGGACTTCTGTGGGCTCCAAGAATGGTCGAGGAAATAGCTGCTGAGATTCAATGTCATGAAGTGTAAGAGGATGCACCTGGGACGTACCAACGGTAAGGAGGCGTATCATATGCCCCAACGGGATGAAGAAACTGCACTATTTGAGACTGAATGTGAGAAGGACCTAGGTGTGTATGATGACAATGAGCTGAAGTTCTCGGGCCATTGCGAGAAGAAGGTAAATCAGGCAAATAAATTATTGGGTCTTATAAGAAGGTCGTTCAGATATCTAGACGGTCCGTCCCTCGTAACGATCTTCAAGAGTGAAGTGCTTCCCCATCTGTAGTACTGTCACCCCGTCTGGTCCCCGAGATATGCTAGGGACTGTCAGTTGGTTGAAAATGTTCAAAGGAGGGCCACCAGACTGGTGCCTGCACTTCGGCACCTCAGCTACCCTGAGAGATTGGAGCGCCTGAACTTGAATGGCTTATACTACAGACGGGCAAGGGGTGACCTAATTGAGGTGTATAAGCCTCTCAAGGGGCACTACTCGGTCGAGTGTCCTTACTTGGAGCTGGCGGATGCTCGCCCCACAAGAAGCCGCAAGTACAGAAAACTGTGAGGGTAAACTTTTTCGGAGTGAGAGTTGTGAACTCTTGGAACAATCTACCAGAAAGTGTTGTGACGGCACTGAATGTGAGCTCTTTCAAGACCAGACTTAACCAACAGTGGAGCAGGTTCAGGTACATTCAGGAGCCGGTGCATGCCCAGTACTTGCCAACAGTGCATAACAGAGACGTGACCGATCACCCAAGCGGCTAACGAGCCGATCTTTGGTGAAGAGGATAAAAGAAAAGTAAAAGTAATCAGAGACGTGACCGATCGCCCAAGCGGCTAACGAGCCGATCACTGGTGAAGAGGATAAAAGTAAAAAAGGAAAAGTAAATTAATGGGTAAAATTTTACTTTAACTACCATAAGTATTTTGATGTTTAAATTCGAGATAGGCTATATTGGGTAAATTTTAAGTTTTGGTCATCCCTGTACTTCGACATGCAGACTATGTTTTTTCTGGTGGTTTGCGATGTGTTATGAACGATTTTGACCTTCATTTCTATGGGAAATCACTAGTTTTGAGATACTACCTCCCCCTTACCGAAGTATATTAAGCTAACCTTATAACTCATCATACCCTAACCTAACCTAACCTATGACCTGTATTTTCTTATGCGATTGAAAAATGTTTTGCGACAAAATGTGTCTTATTGTTTAAAGTACTTAATCCTATAGTTAGAATCTTAAGGTTCCCCAGATGACCAAAACCAAAATAATACCAATATTGTTTGGAATGTTCATATAGTAGCCTACTATTGAAATTTGTAGTATGGGCAGCTAATATCCATTGAATTAGTTTATGTGCTTAGTAATATCTATATATTCAAAATAGTATTGCACAGTAAAACACAATTAATTATCTAATAAAAGTAAGTAAGTAAAGTAATACAGTAATATTTATTTACAGAGCCGATCAGCCAAGAAGGTTGGACAACCACAGCTGGCTGCCTCCCGCTGGAAAGCTCGCCCCAACCAATCACAGAGCTTTTTCGCAGTCAAGTGACTTTTTATCAACTTTAACCATCATTTAAATTTAAAATTTATGTACATTATGTGAAACATTGAAATATTCAGGATTACATAACTTATCAGAAATTAGTGTCATGTCAATAAATTTTCCAGCCACATCAAAGTCCTACACCTAGAAAAACTTGTGTACTGATAAAAAACACAACATTCCTAAAACTTAGTTTGTCTACACTTATCACCATTATTATTTTACAAAACAGCATATTACAATGTGTACATAGTGTACTTAAGAATAGGCAGGTCCTCACCTGGTGGGTGGTTATCTTAGGCTGTAGGTCCCGGATAAGGTCGAGAAGGACCTCCACGTGCTGCCTCACTCGGGAGTCACCCACATAGGTGATGTGCGTAGAGCCCAAGACTTCACTTCTCCTCCTAACACATGTATGAAGGTCCTCAGCTCGGAACTCCCTCATCTGACATGCAAGATATGGCAGTTGTCCCTTCGCCTGCTCAAACCTCCATTCCTGATAAAAGAATCCGGAAACAAGGGCTTATGCATACTAATACTGTACGAGGGTGAATATTGTTCATTTGTATCATAGCAGTGGAATTTCAGAATAACAAATGCTGTGCCTGTACTGTATGGTGATAGGATTCATACACATGTGATAATACAGTGTTTCCATACTCATACAATGTCTCACTTTAAAAAGCTGGTTTTCCGGCATCTTCGTGGTGTAGATTAATATACGTAATATTTTTTCTTTTCTATTTTTAATTTATTTTTAGCCTTATTTTTTCGACCCCTAGGCCCAGCTGTGGGTCAATGTCTTGTGCCCCGGTGGGCTATTCCCCGAAAAAAATACTAATGGTGTATAAACAAATGTGAACATGATCTGTGTTATAAAGTATGAAATTTGTAAAAAAATGGTAACAGAAACACGTAAACATACATGTATTACTTTTACTTTTATCCTCTTCACCACTGATCGGCTCGTTTGCCGCTAGGGCGATCGGTCACGTCTCTGTTGCCCACTGTTGGCAAGTACTGGGCATGCACTGGCTCCTGAATGTATCTGAACCTGCTCCAGTGCTTGTCAAATCTGGTCTTGAAAGAGCTCACACTCGGTGCCGTCACAACACACTCTGGCAGATTGTTCCAAGAGTTCACAACTCTCACTCCATAAAAGTTACCCCTCACAATTTTCTGGGCTTGCGGCTTCTTCAACCTTGAGCTGTGACCCCTTGTGGGGCGAGCGTCCGCCAGCTCCAAGTAAGGGTACTCGACTGAGTAGTGTCCGTTGAGATGCTTATACACCTCAATTGGTCGCCCCTTGCCCGTCTGTAGTATAAGCTAGGCAAGTTCAGGCGCCCCAATCTCTCAGGGTAGCGGAGGTGCCGTAGTGCAGGCACCAGTCTAGAGGCCCTGCTTTGGACAATTTTAATCAACTGACAATCCCTTGCATATCTCGGGGTCCAAACGGGGTGACCGTACTCCAGATGGAGAAGCACTTTCTTTGTTCCGTTGGGACGTCTGATACGCCTCCTTACCATTGGTACATCCCAGGTGCATCCTCTTACACTTCGTGACATTGAATCTTAGCAGACATTTCTTTGACCATTCTTGGAGCACACAGAGATTCTTCTGCAGCTCTTCGCAGTCTGCTTGGTTTTTAATTTCACGAAATAACGTGGCATCATCCGCAAACATTTGTATGGAGGAATGTACGGCATCAGGCATGTCATTTATGAAACAAACAACAGCGGGCCCAATACACTGCCCTGTGGTACCCCGCATGTGACAGGTACACATGATGATTTTGTGTCATTAATCACCACACACTGCTTGCGGTCACATAGAAAGTCTTTGATCCACGCTTGGACATTTCCCCGAATTCCGTACCCTTCCAGTTTAATTTTCAGCCTTTCTTGGGGTACACTGTCGAAAGCCTTGGCAAAATCTAGGTATATATTGTCAATATTACCACCCTGTTCCAGAATATGGGTCCAAATATCCGGTACCTTGAGCAATTGTGTGATAAAAAGGAGCGCCACGGCATGAAACCGTGTTGGCAATCCTTTACAAGGTTGTTTTGCAGATGTTCCGTCATGGCATCTTTTATAATGCTCTCAAGTACTTTACATACTATGCTGATCAGGCTCACCGGTCTATAGTTGTTCGTGGAGTGACGATCGTCCTACTTGAAGATAGGACTCGCATAAGCCATTTTCCAATCACTGGGGACCTTTTGCTCAACCAGGCATTTATAGAACCGGATCTTCAGGGGATCAGCAAGCTCGTTGCACAACTCTTTCAGCACACTGGGATGCACCATGTCAGGGCCGGGACTCTAATGGACCTCTACCTTTGACAATTTATTTCTTATAACCTCTTCTGAGAACACAATGTGGGTCAGTGATGTGTTGAACCGTCTGTCCTCAAACGCAGGAAGATTAATCGCATCCTCTCTTGTGAACACCGAGGAAAATAAGCTGTTCAATGCTCAGCTTTGTCCTGGTCAGAATCTGCATAACTACCATCTTCAAGCCTCAGGTCCGATACTCCTACTCCTGTTTTTAATTTTGACTTTGCATAACGGTAAAACGCCTTTGGATTTGACTTGACCTCGCTTGCAACCAGCCTCTGGAACTCCTTTTCAGCTACAGTTTGGGGATCTGTAGATACACCCGACAATTTAATTTTACATCACTTGAATTCTTCAAAAACATCCTCTCCCTGTACCCTCGCCTGGCTGGCTCTACGGTCTTGCCTATAGCATAGATAACCACACCCCTCTTGCAAGTGTCTTGAGAAAGGTTCGTAAATAAGTCATATCCGTCAATACTGAACTGGAATATTCACAGAGGCGTGTAGACAAAGTTTATGCAGAATTACGTGAAGACAGAGACTTACATATCGAGGGTATAAAGAGAGGCGTGAAGTGAGACGTAGTACTACTAACCTTAGCGAGTGTGAGGTTGGTACCCTGGAGACCAGAGCCGTCATGAACGTGGTCACGAATCATAGAGGGAGATTCTTGGGCCGCCACCTCATAAAATAATTCTGGCAGGAATTCTCTCTTTTTTTTCTTCCGTGAGATCACTTTTACTAGTAAGTCCGTCATGTTTGACATCTTTTTCGATCTACTTCCAATTTCAAATATATCTCTACACGTTTGATGTTCATTTTTCATATTTCTGGGTATTTGTTTTTGAACGTCGTGTTTTTCAATAGCCCCATAGTTAAATATTACAACTACAGCAACCACGATTGTAAATGTTACAAGTATTTTGGCAGACCTCATCCGGTTGACGGTATTTATATACTGTATATATCGACAAGAAGCTCTGTGAATATAATTGTCAAGAAACATTGGTCAAGAACACACAGTACTGTACACACCAATGGCCACGAAAACCATATTGTCAAGGAGTCCCATAGTTGTAAAATGATTACCAGTAAACTCCATTTCTATACAGTAATATACACACACACACACATATATATATATATATATATATATATATATATATATATATATATATATATATATATATATATATATATATATATATATATATATATATATATATATATATATATATATATATATATATACTATGTCCCTGTAAACAACACAACTACTATACACTGCTATAATATCAACACAATACACCACTTCTATAACAACACCAATACTATGCACTGCCCCTATAAAACCAGCAACACCATACACCGCTCCTATAACAACAATGGAATATTCACGGAGGTAATATAATCGATCTGTTTGTCATACGGTATAACTCTGAATACTGCACAGCCGAGTATAAACGCAGAGTACGTCACCAAGAGCTTCGCCCAAGGCAACTGCCCTGTTGATTTATTTCACCAACAATTACACAGTACTGACTATACACACATCCCTAATTAATTAATCATGCATTTTTATCAATTAATATTTACTCTAAATATTCTCCTTCAAATATTACTCTCTAAAAGCATTTAGTTTCCCGTTACGTAAACTGTATACCCCCGCCCCCCTCCGTCTCTATTATACTCGGCTTTTCCTGGTCAAGTACGGGAACAATCGCTCCGGCAGCGCCTTGACTATCTTCCTTTCAATGTTCTTCTAGGAGGAATGTCAAACAGGAAATGACCATAAGGTAGTTACCTCAGTTACAGCGGTATTTTTTATATTTATTCTTTGGCTACGTAGTTTTGATGTTTTAAGTGTGTGTGTGTGTGTGTGTGTGTGTGCCCGCGCACATTTCATGGGGCTAAAACTTACAAAAGGACATTTAATTTTAACAATTTACATACTGTATAGGCCTACACAGTTCTTAGTTATTCTTTTGGCAAACTGTGTATCTTTTAGAGAGTTTTAAGATAAAATTGTGTATTTGCTAATTATTCCACCACAATAGTCAACATGCAAACTGATTTAAATCTTCCTTCCCCATGTTGAGAGAATAATACGCTAATGTCTTCTCTTCAGTGTCCAATGTTTTCACTCTCCCAATACCTTCTTTACTGTAACTATAATCTTGTCACCTGACGTGGACCCGCCTGCAGGAGGGCCACCAGACTGGTGCCTGCACTTCGGCACCTCAGCTACCCTAAGAGATTGGAGCGCCTGAACTTGCCTAGCTTATACTACAGACGGGCAAGGGGTGACCTAACTGAGGTGTATAAGCATCTCAAGGGGCACTACTCAGTCGAGTGTTCTTACTTGGAGCTGGCGGACGCTCGCCCCACAATGGGTCACAGCTCAAGATTGAAGAAGCCGCAGGGCCAGAAAACTGTGAGGGCAAACTTTTTCGGAGTGAGAGTTGTGAACTCTTGGAACAATCTACCAGAAAGTGATGTGACAGCACCGAGTGTGAGCTCTTTCAAGACAAGACTTGACCAACAGTGGAGCAGGTTCAGGTATATTCCGGAGCCGGTGCATGCCCAGTACTTGCCAACAGTGCATAACAGAGACGTGACCGATCGCCCAACCGGCTAACGAGCCGATCAGTGGTGAAGAGGATAAAAGTAAAAGTAAAAAGCTTCCTAACTGGTCGAGCACTACCTAGAGATTAAACGGGGTGCTTATATGTGATTCCCTATCTGCCATCCAGGCCCTCTCCTTAGTGTCTCCCTTTAGTCCAACATACAGTACAGTATAACACGGTTCTTGCTTCATTGTAGCTTATGATATGATAACTGTGTAATAGAGTTCATGTGGATTCTGTCTGTTGTTGGTTAGGTACATAATGCGGTTGACTGTCTGTGGTGTTATTCTCCCTGATGTTGAACCTACACCCTCCCTCCTGTGTGACCCTCACTACCAAACACCACAGGTTTTCCAGATTCCAGTATCCTCCTGTGCTAACACTGGATAGACCATCCGCCCAAACGGCAAGTAAGCCGGCAGGTGGTGAAATGATAATAGAAAAAAAAATCTATGTACGTCTGATCTGGGGATCTAGAAGCAGAAAACTTGGGGTGGTGTACACACATTAAAAAAAAAGTACAGCGCGGATTATGTGTGAAACAATATGACACCACGGGCGAGGGATAGTAGAATATGCGTTTAAGATAATTAATGTAACAGTGCTAATGGTATTAAGCTGGTCCTGTGGGACGTAACGAATATGGCCCTACCATAGGTACAGTAGATGGAAACCTCTGCCAGACAGGCACGCATATCAACCCTCCTGACACATCAGGTGATGTATGGATCAATCATTACCGAAATCAGCAGACCTCCCCTGCGCGATACTTTGTTTACTGTGTGTACAAGGTATTCGGAGAAGGGCTACGTAACTGTTAACCCTGCTGAACAATTTGACTTATAAAGACCGTCTCTGTTAGCTAAAGATAAACATCGCTTAAGGCCTTATTCGTAATTATAATTTCAAGTTGATCATCATACATGTGCTGTCCACAGCAGCTGAGATAAAACAGCTTCTCATTACGTAATACTAATATACACAAAACAGCTTATTTGAGTAGACAACTGTGTTTTCAACGTGTTGACCTTTGAGAGAAGACTGGACAAACAGGGGGTAGATCAAGATGCATTCGATTTCAAGAGCATTGAATATGATGTAAATCCACTACCCCACTCCATTCAACAACGATTAGTATTATAAAATCACTTTAAATCAGGATAAACAGGCATAGAAGCTTTGTCCAAATCACATGTTAGTAACCTAAATACGTGGAGAGAGAGGGAGGGAGGCAAATCCCGGGTGTTCGGCGGCAGAGCGGGTGACTGCCTGAGCGGGTGAGCGTTGTTAGTGTGAATTCAACAGTGGTGATGATAACACGTATTGTCAGCGCGCACGCCAAATCCGGCAGGTAAGAAGCGGTGAGTCGTGTTAGTGGCTCTTATTGTCTTCATCATTGGTAAGTACAATGAATTATTATTTTTATATAGCTGAGAGAAATATGGTGTACTACTTTTAACCTAACTTAACCCAAACTAACCTAACCCAAAGTCAGGGATCCCTCATATATCCACTGGTAAACAGTGGGACGCAGTGTTTAATAATAACTAAACAATAAACAAGTACCCCGGCCCTCATGATATGTTCAAAATATTAGTAAACAAAAAAGAAAAAAATTAGAAAGATCAAGTGTTTGCCAAAGCACTTGGTCACAATTTCAGCTACCTAGCTCAAAAAGTGCCACGGACATCGCCCAGAACAAGCGAGCAAGCACTAAAGAGCTACCCTGCCTTTCGTACACACGTCGGCACTTGAGAGAGGGAGGGGGGGGGGTGGTGTGGTGTATAAAACTACCCTTTTCAAGTAACTATCCTCAGTTCACATGGTCACCTGATCTGACGTGACTCAACTGCTACAACATTCCCAGACAATTATTGTAGGTCAAGTGGGATGTTTTACCATGGTATACAAAACTAATCCCCACCACACACCACCTGTCCCGCCATACACCACCTGTCCCACCACACACCACCTGTCCCGCCACACAGGGAAGAGCTTCATTATGTCGACCTCACGAGTCATCCAAGCCGCCTCAACATCGCCAGGACAAGAAGTGTGGTTATTACAGTGAAGTAATGAGCATCTTATATTTTTAACATGAAGCCTTCACACCAGATGTTTGCTAGTGTCCACCGAAAGAATGAATTTTTCTGCAATATGTTTATCAAGATTTTTCTATAGTTGTGTGTAATTCCATTATTCTTATTTGATAAATTATTATACAACCAACGAGGATGGTTTGTGTTGTGCCCTCAAGACAGATCGTAGTTTAGTTGAGTCTTTATGCTGTATGTAGGAGTAGCATCTTACTTGATCGGGGAGTTGTTGCCCGGCTCACAGTGCTCGTCAAGGTCACACTTGTCTATGTGTACATAAACCTCTAAATGGCCGGACCTCATTCGTCAAGAGTATCACATTGTATTTATTTTTTTTCTCAATGAGCAAGTATACAGTATATACAAGATGAAAACCTACGTCTCCCATCTGGCCTGGGATCGAACCAAGGACCTCCACTAACTTATCTACGTTGAGTAATTTGGCTCTCATATGATGACAAACGACGACTTAAATTAAATAAATTATAGTTTACCTCAAACAAATTAATTTCCAATTAGTTTTAGTAATAAAAGGAAAAATGTTATTTCTGTTTACCAAAAACCGTCAGTTGCTTTTTCGCGTTGCGGGGATGTTAAACTATTCCAACTACTGTGGACCATAACAGATACTGTACCTCACATAAGTATGGTCACTGAACACTTTATATGACATGGTTATTGGTGACATCAAGGTTGAACAGACTTAACTTTGTTATTTTACTCTGAGATTTAAGCACGTAGTTTTCACACTCGGTGTAGTTAGGCGACGAGGCAGGCGAGCGTGGCTACCTTCACGAGGTGATCAAACAGCTGACACTTACCTTATGGTGCCACCCCACTCCAGGCCGTAACCCATCTACCAACTTTAGTTACCACTCCTCAACCTCTTCCATTCACTTCTTACTCTTCCATTGTTATATCCTCTACACTGTACCATTAACTACGTGCACCTAATCCAAATTTATCCCAACACAAGGTTCCCACTGTTCAGCGCCTCCACACACGCGCGTACAAGGCTCACTTCTCACACAATTCATACAGACCCCAGCTTTAATAACCACTCACTCTGTATCATAATGGACTGGCAATTACGTGCTCCTGGTTTCGAATTCTCGATTAAAAAGGCAATGCGTGGTTAACATCTGGTGTAGGCCAGTACCACATCATTACCAGCTTGTCTTAAAAACTTAATTAGGTATCAAGACCACAAGGAAGGTACGCATACATCTATACCTGCCAGTGATATATTACGGTCAACGCCAGTAACACATCAGGTCAACTTGTGAATTCCACATTAAATTTTAATTTATAATTTGCCACTTACAGCGGCTAGTTTACTGTGCACCCCGTACTCATCCTGTGAGGGGTAGCGCAAAAGGATTACAGAGAAGGGTTTACAAAGAGTCAGAATAACTAACATAAGAACATAACATAAGAATGGAGGAAACTGCAGCGGGCCTATTGGCCTATACTGGGCAGTCCCATTTACACCCAACCCCTATTGCTCATATAAGCATCCAACCCTCGTTGTCAGGATATTATGGCACTGAATGTTACACAGTATTTCAAATAAATTCTTTGTTTAGTTCTATACATACAGGGTAACTTATTAGCAACCACGTGAGTACAGGAGTGTGAGGCAGTATATGTCTGGCCGCACACAGTTATTCACATTTGCCTGAGGTATTCAAGCACAGTGTGTGTTTGGTTCTATACATAGGAACAGATATCACTACTAAGTGCAAAAAAAAATTGGATACAATCTTCATATGTCAGCCATTTTGCCATAGAGATGAAGTGTTGTGCCATTTCACACACAAAGTGCTTAGACCCGCCCCTAAAAGGTTCCATCTTCACACAGCCGAGCACGTAGTGTTCAAGTGTGTGGCCATACGTTGGACCACACACTCCACATTTAGTCTTGCTCACATCTGCTCGAGGAACATACTGCCAGAGGCACCCATATCCCAACCCCGGTCTAGCGGCTACAACATATTGCAATCCAGTGATCCTATTATCCGCTCCACACACGTTTCACTCGATACATCTCAAGGAAAACTATGGATCGACTAGTGCCTGTTTGCACTTATTTGCTTGCGTCAAATTCATCAATAAGGTACTTCCTAATTACAGTTTTAAGGGTTCTTTTTGACAGACCCAGATTGTATTCAACAGTGTCTTTGTTAGACGCGAGATTGGCGAGGGCATCAACTCTATCATTTTCTTTGAGTCGTATGTGCGAGGGGATCCACAACAGTTTGACCTTGACACAAGCGCGTGACAACTGGAGTTGAGGGTGTCAAGAGCAAGTAGTGAGGATAGAGAATCAGCGATGATGAGACTGTCAGTGACAGTGGTTTCAATGAATTTGATAGCTGTGAGTATGGTAACTAATTCAGTTTGTAGAGTGGATGCCCAGTTGTTAATTCTAACTCCCTTTTCAATTGTATTACCGAAAATTCCACTGTACTAGGTAAGGTGTCTCCAATAAGTCCACATCCTAGTGTTTCTGTTACCACACCCACCTCCACCCCCACACCACCTGCAGCCCCACACCCACCTCCACCCGCACACCACCTGCAGCCCCACACCCACCTTCAGCCCCACATCACACTTCCACACCTTCAACCCATACCTGCACACGTCCACACTGTACCTCTACCACCACACACCCACACTGTACCTCTACCACCACACACCCACACTGTACCTCTACCACCACACACCCACACTGTACCTCTACCACCACACACCCACACTGTACCTCTACCACCACACACTGTAGCCTACCTCTACCTCCACGTTACACTTTCCTTCACACCACCTCTTAAGACCCCCTCACACCTAGACTCTCATATCTCCACCCCCTTCAATAAAAACTACTCCAAACTATATACCCTACAACCTCCTCCCTCACTACAAACCTCTACCCCTCCCCATTTATACCTCCGTTCCATTCATTCTTACAACTCCATCACCTTAACCTCCACACCTTAGCCCTCAGACAGATATCTACCCCTACCCCATACACTTCAACCTCTCACACCTCGGCTTCAAGCGTTAAACCCCTTTTTTTTAGAGATCACTTACACTATACATAACTAAACTACTTCACTAGTGATATTTTTTTTAATTCTGACGCCTGAAAACTTGACGATGTTATAATGAAATAATTAACATAATAAATGTAAAATGTTGACATAACGCCCAATAAAAGGATCAAGTTATTATTGCTGGCAACACCCACAGGACAGGTTTATTACCCGTTTCCTACACACTTAAGCTCGTCACACTGTGCTTGTCTACACCTAATGACAGTACGAGTATACCACACCTCCCCTCACACAGGTATTGTCCCACAAGATCACGGACACTGACTGGTGTCGCTCTAACGTTGTTTTAGGACCACCAGCGTTGACTGGCATTATCTCAGGCTAATTGGCCTAATTATAACAACTGTGACAACCTCCCTGGGTTAGTTTTAACCCGCTGCCATTACTAGCGTCGTTCAGGGGTCTGCTGGCGTCGTTCAGGGGTCTGCTGGCGTCGTTCAGGGGTCTGCTGGCGTCGTTCAGGGGTCTGCTGGCGTCGTTCAGGGGTCTGCTGGCGTCGTTCAGGGGTCTGCTGGCGTTGCTCAGGGGTCTGCTGGCGTCGTTCAGGGGTCTGCTGGCGTTGCTCAGGGGTCTGCTGGCGGGTTGAGGTGAACTCTTGTTTTGCTTCAGCTTCATTATATTTATTTTCATGATTTATTATAAAATAAGTTAAAGGAAGATCTGATAAAGGGAGGAGTGTTGTCATTTTAGTGTTTCATCGTCATAGTTGTGTTTCACCGTGTTTATAGAGAATAAACACATCACCTTGTTATCTGGAAAATACAATTAACTCAAAGTTAATATGATCACAGCGTACACATAGTTAAGGTTGTTTAAGGTTATAAGTATAAAAGCATGGATATGGAAGAGCACATCTTGATAATGCAGGAAAAATAAAAGTAAAAATCTGCCAACACAACTCATTAAGTGTACAATAATTACAATTCTTTTATGTCTTTACCTTAAGATATAAATGCACTATATCTTGAACAACATACAATATTATATCTATAAAAAATTGTCTCATTGACTGACTAGTCAAGATTTTATTGAGGAACAAAATCTGCAAAATTAGCAATTTGTTTCTCAGAGAGAGAGAGAGAGAGAGAGAGAGAGAGAGCACCCGCTGCCCCGGGCAACACACTGAAGAGTAATAACTAGAAGATAAAGTTACTGAAAACAGAGGACACAACGTTAGAAACTTTAACAGCGGAAAGAAGAGGATGGACGACAGGCCAGATGACAGCAATAAAACAGCAGCAGAAACAGCACGTGATAACCAGCAGACGGCTCGCAGGAACCATCCCAGCACGAGAGGGGAGGGGAGGGCCCTGTCAATATGACCTTGACTTCTCTCCCACCGTCCCTCCCCCTGTTAACACACCACCACCCTCGCCTACAGGTTCTTAACATAACCTGAAAATGGAACAAAACAAAACTTGCTTCCATCTGCCACCGACATCCACCTCATCAGGTCATCTACTACATAACTTTTTAACAAGACCTGGCAGTTACATCTTCACTTGCTTTTACTAACCACAGTCTCATCTGGCAGTCACGGCGTCACCTGGCAGTCATGGCCTCACTCATCTGGCAGTTACGGCGTCACCTGGCAGCCACGGCCTCACCTGGCAGTCACGGCCATACTCACCTGGCAGTCACGGCTTCAATCATCTGGCAGTCACAGCCTCACCTGACAGTCGCAGCCTCACCTGACAATTACGGCCTCACTCATCTGGCAGTCACGGCCTCACCTGACAGTCCCGGCCTCACCAGACAGTCCCGGCCTTACCTGACAGTCACGGCCTCACTCACCTGACAATCACGGCCTCACTTATCTGGCAGTCACGGCCTCACCTGACAGTCCTGGCCTCACTCACCTGACAGTCCAGCCTCACCTGACAATCACGGCCTCACTCATCTGGCAGTCACGGCCTCACCTGACAGTCGCAGCCTCACCTGACAATCACGGCCTCACTCATCTGCAGTTACGGCCTCACCACAGTCCCAGCCTCACCTGACAGTCGCAGCCTCACTGACAATCACGGCATCTGGCAGTCACGGCCTCACCTGACAGTCCGGCCTCCTCACCTGACAGTCCCGGCCTCACCTGACAGTCACGGCCTCACCACCTGGACAGTCACAGCCTCATCTGATGGTCACGGCTTCACTTGCAGTCACGGCCTCACCTGACAGTCCTGTTCTCCTGACAGTCGCAGCCTCACCTGACAATCACGGCCTCACTCATCTGGCAGTCACGGCCTCACCTGACAGTCGCGGCCTCACCTGACAGTCCCGGCCTCACCTGACAGTCCCGGCCTCACTCACCTGACAGTCACAGCCTCATCTGATGGTCACGGCTTCACTTGGCAGTCACAGCCTCACCTGACAATCACGGCCTCACTCACCTGATGGTCACGGCCTCACTTGGCAGTCAGAGGCATCACGTTTGTACCGTCGCTTTAGTGTGAACTGTAAGTTTTATGGCACCCGCCTCTACCGACTTCTTCCTGGAGGCCCGAACATTGTATATAAAGATAACTGGAACTAAACTGCACTCCGGCGAGGTCTTGGCACACACCTTTACTGACTTTTAACATGTACAGTAGCTAAAACAACTATCTGTGCATACTTTGTGGGAAACAATATGAGACCATGGACGATAAATATTGGTATATGAGGGCTGTCACTAGTCACACGTAAAATTTCGGAGTATATCGACCCACCTGCACAGATAGTTGGTTTAGCTACTGTACAGTACTCTCGACCAAACAAAATTAAGTACCTTTTGGAGGCCTAGACCGACCTACTGTGAAATGTTATTACAGATCGGATCATTTTCGTTGACGCCAGAGAAGTTGTAACGCCCTTTGACTTTCTCTTCCCTCAGGTAGTCAGTGGAGAAATGTGGCCTACGATTGAGGGGTGACCTTCATCGATATCTCCTGACTAGCGACCTTAAGTAAACTACGTCAGCATAAACTAAGATGCCATGGTTGATGACTAGCCTACCATTGTCCGTCTTAGAGTTATATACTGTACCGGGCGGACCAACACAACCAGTGACCATGACTGTCTTGTCTTTATTATAAGAGCTTTGAAATTTTGAGACGTGTGAGAAAGTCTCGTTGTATGTAAACATTTACCATGAGGATAATGATGTAGGATTTGTAACAAAGGCAATAGGTCTTGATAACAATGGTCTTGAAGTGATAACAAAGATTTTTTAGTAAACGATAACAATGGCCATCAGTAAACAATAACATAGCTGCTGTAAATGTAAGCAGTTGTACAGATGTAAAGTGTGGACGACCAGGAGAGAGAGGAAATAGTTCGTTGAAATTCATTGTTTGTTAATTTGTTTCTGAGGCGGTTCCAGGACAGACTATCAGAGCAGTTATAGCTTTAAGACCTACCAAGATGCATTAATTAAGTCGTTGTATGTCACCTCACAAAGCTTGAACTAAAATCAACAAAATTTTACAAGAATCTGGCTACGTCTCCCATACAGATATCTTACGCTCATGTTTTTTTTTAAACTAAGTGTAATCTACTTTTTACAGAATATGAACTTAATGCTGCTGTAATTAAGAGGTTAATCTAAGGCTTATGGTGAGGACGATATTATGAAATTGTATCCAAAAGCTCACACGACATATCCCTAGTTATCTCTTACGTGATTTGTGCGTCACTATAGATAGCAAATTAATTTGGAAAATACCCGTCACTACAATTGCCAAATTATCCAGTTTTCGTCTCCACCTCCTCCGCCGACTCAAGTCCCTCGGAATTCCTGCGCCCGTGCTCCTCAATGTTTACTCAACATTCATACTTCCCAAGCTCACCTATGCCTCCCCTGCCTGGTCTTCCTCCCTAAATGCTACACAGGAAACACCTAGAAAAAGTGCAGAAGAGGGCATGCAAGATTATTCTCTCCCCCTCCTACTCCACACATTCCACACATCAAGAAGCGCTCAGCACACTGACCCTCTCGGCTCTCACTGACCATCACCACGACCTCATCTGCAAATTTGGTGAGAAGAGTCTGTACCATCCTCGACACCGGCTCCTACTTCCACCCACGATCCCTCGTCCGCGAATTACTGTTCGACACCACAACCGCATCCAGCCCATACGAGCACGTACTGATCACTATAAGAACAGCCCAGTCCCAACCAATGTAAAAATTATCACCAACTCGTAATCAACCTGTGTGTTCACTCCCAGTCAATCTTACCTTCTTGCACTGTTACTATGTTGAAATGACCTGTAGTATGACCTTCTCCCCACCTTGTTATTATATATCATATTTGTATCACTTATGTTACTTGTATATTATTTGTCAATCAAGTGACCCATTTCCCAATTATGTAACTGTATATTTTCAGCCTTCCGGTTGCCATGCTCTTTCAATAAACCGTTAATTATTATTATTATTATTATTATTATTATTATTATTATTACAATCCTGTCAAATTACTCCCGTATCCACGTCTGATTAACCTAAAGTCTTACATCTGATAGCTATATAACTTACCAATTGGGTCTCTACGACATTCAAAGGATTAATCCTCGACAAGTTATAAGAAATGGTATTGGAATTAAGAACCTACAGAAATACATATATTGTTTTTATATCAGAGCATAAAACTACAATATAATCAACTATTTGTATATACAAATTACCAGTTCATCAGAGGGAGACCCTGTACTTTAAAGTGGATTTTGGGTTATCTAATACAGTACATAAGAAGTGGTCTTTTTTCAGGGGATATAAATGAAACTAAGACCAGTGTAAGAGTGAATACCTGGCCTGGGCCACACTTCCATTACCTGCCTCCTCCGCCAGTTCAAGGTCCCGGGACAGAGGGACGAGCTGGTGTTGACCGTGTTACCTCAGTCACTCCATTTACCTTCCTTCTAAGAAACAACTTGTTTTTGGTAATTTGAGATGTATTATTGAGAAAACGTTTATCGGCACAGACTCAACTCACAAACAAATAAAATCCAGCCACTAGAACTGAGTGGTGTGCGTGCGTGTGCGACTCTAGGCCCGTGATGACCACATCCTCTACACTTTCACTTACCTGGGTGAGGCTGGCAGCCACCCATTATTTACAGTTAGGGAGTCTTGGAAAAAACCCAGAAAACTTTAGGCGACCACCCATAACTACTGTTGTCTCCTGTGTGTGTGTGTTCAGGTACAGGAAAGTCAGCATGGTATTTCGTAAAATATAGTCCAAGCCTGTACAGTCGTCTTAGTTTACTAGCTTGTCACTGTGTAACATCTTCGTATCTTGTCTCTACAGTGCCGGGAACGTAAACAAGTTTTACACGACACTACGTATCTTAAACTTCACGAGAGAACAATCTTGTATTTATCCACAATTTCTATTCTTACGTCGTCAAAAGATGATTAAATTATTTTTTTTACAACGAATGAAATAATGTTTAGGGCGATAAAAATAATTATACATGAAATTAATGACTTCCATTTGTTTATATAGTAATCAAAGTTGTTTCCCTTTTCTCTTACTGAACGTAAATTATTTCTCCCTCACATTAAATAATTCCTTCCTTCTCAGCAAGATCGCACAACACAACACAACCTATCACTGTCACTCCTACTCCCTACAAGTTCCCTCAAGATAACCTCAGTCTTCATCCACACATTACCCAACCCTTCACTCTCACGTCTTCCCTTCAACTTACAACCAACAATAATTATCTATATGTAGGTCATATACTCCACCTCTTATCATACAACTAATCATACTTGTCGTGTGTTCTCATCTTATTTTTCCGCCGCGGTATGAGTCACTTGACCAGAAGCATCACGGGTGTCACGTATGCCGACTCTAGTTCTTCTTAATATTGAAAATAAAACAAAAGGTGTTCAGTCCAGGTGAAAGTTTTTCTCCCAGGTAAAACTTCCCAATGTTAAATTTTTCCTTCCCTATGTGAGGGTGAGATTCTCACGGATGAAGTTACGAACAACTGCTCAGGAAAGGTTCTATCATAATTCTCACACTAGATCAACCTTGAATTTACGCTTGTTATGTGTTACCTTGTAGAAATACTCAGGTATAGTATCTTTAATACTACTAGACACAGCGTGATGGCTATTAACCTTTCCATCTTTAAGTGAGGTAAAAAGCGTGAGCTCTAAGGATGTGTGCGACACATGGTGGGGCCGAGGGCCAGGTGAAGCGTGCGTGGCTCCCTCTCTCTCAGACCACACCACCGTGGGCCACACCACGTGGGTCTTACCACCGTGGGACAGTGGGCCACACCATGTGGGTCTCACCACCGTGGGATCACACTAAGTGGAGTGTGTTACGTCTGGTGAAGAGTATAACACTTGTGGTGGAGAATATTTTATACGCTGGAGCATGACACAACAGGGTGTAGTAGTTCACACCAGTTGTTCAGTCTTCAGCAGCAACAGTACCTTTAATAATTACACGTGACAATGACGTATTTTATAACTATTCAAATTAATTCAGAGCGGAGTTACCTGAGATTACCACACAGTGAAAGATCGCATTAGATAATTAAGGGTAAATAATACAGGGGCATACTAGTATTTAATTTTAACATCTTCCAGACAAATGCTTCTGCTGACAACTATTGATATGTTCGCGAAGGGACGGTTGTCGTACAGTCCATTGGTCGAAGGTTGAAATACCCACTGAAGGGGCCAATGTGCGATTAATATTCAGTGTTGGCCAGCACCATTAGTATAACCATACACCAGACTTGTTGCAAAACACCCAACTTGCTCACAACCGTCCAGGGGAGATACACCTCTCCTATCTTCATCTGTCTGTGACCCCGGAGGCCTACGAGGCTCATGCCCTGGATAGACTCGTAAACTTCACGGTGTACTCACTAGGTATCGTGATTGACCTTGAGTGTAAGACACCTTTGTCGCGGCACAGCCTCTTGCGTGCCTCCCCTATAGTCCATCACAAAGTAAAAAAAATGTGTGTGTGTGTGTGTGTGTGTGTGTGTGTGTGTGTGTGTGTGTGTGTTCTTCCACAGAGATATGGTTGACACAACAAGTGGCTGCCCACACTCACCACCTAGACTCCCAGTAATAAATCAGTTACAATAAACAGTTGGATTAACAATATCAGCCCCACACAGTATATCAGCCCCACACAGTATATCAGCAACACCCATTATATCAGCCTCACACAGTATATTAGCCCCACACAGTATATCAGCCCCACACAGTATAGCCCCACACAGTATATCAGCCCACACAGTATATCAGCCCCACACATTATATCAGCCCCACACATCAGCCCCACACAGTATATTAGCCCCACATATATCAGCCCCACACAGTATATCAGCCCCACAGTATATCAACAACACCATTATATCAGCCTCACACAGTATATTAGCCCCACACAGTATATCAACCCCCACAGTATAATAGCCCCACATTATATCAGCCCAAAACAGTATAGCCCCACAGTATTAGCCACACACCGTATATCAGCCCCACACCGTATATCAGCCCCACACGTATATAAGCACACAGTATATCAGCCCCACCCAGTATATCAGCCCCACGCAGTATATCAGCCCCACATCGTATATAAGCCACACACCGTATATCAGCCCCACCCAGTATATCAGCCCCACGCAGTATATCAGCCCCACATCGTATATAAGCCACACACCGTATATCAGCCCCACACAGTATATCAGCCCCACACAGTATATCAGCCCCACACAGTATATAGCCACACACCGTATATCAGCCCCACCCAGTATATCAGCCCCACGCAGTATATCAGCCCCACATCGTATATAAGCCACACACCGTATATCAGCCCCACACAGTATATCAGCCCCACGCAGTATATCAGCCCCACTCAGTATATAAGCCACACACCGTATATCAGCCCCACTCAGTATATAAGCCACACACCGTATATCAGCCCCACACAGTATATCAGCCCCACACAGTATAGCTACAAGAAGGGAATTTCTGCCAGTAATTTTGGTTTACTCTTAAGAAACAACAATTCCTAGTAAAAATATGAATAACAAAGAGAAAGACACTTAACAAGCACAGACATGTGTTGCGGCCAAGAACCACAAGTCTGGAAGAATAACGAGTTCTGTGTTACTAATGTCCACTTACACAAACTCTCACCAGAGGAACACATACCTGCTATAGCGCCACACCCAGCCTCATTGTTTAACGTGTTATTCTCAAAGGTATATAAAAATAGAAACTATGTGTAAAAGATAATTAAGAAATACATCCAGTACAGTAGAACAGTTGTAAAACTTTAAACACATTTATTTTATACTGTCAGTAGAACAAACTACACTTCAAATTATACGGTACACGTGAAGAAAAAAATCACAGCGAGGTCTCATTCCCCGCCATGAGCGTCGCGTCACGCAAGAGGTCAAGGCTTGACAGCGTCATAAAAACCTAGTAGAGAGGCAAGTCCCTCACGAATACTGAGATTAAAGAATCAGTTTCATAAGCTTAAGGGCTTATTCATATGTTGCTGTCAGGGGGAAAAAATAATGAAAGACGGAGCAACAGAAGCGAGAGAGAATAATTATACGAGAACAACTCTCCCGGGCCGGCCACAGCCCCGGTATTATCAGTGACTCAGTGATCAGTTCTGTTACCAGGTAAATGCGGCAATAAAACTTTCCCTTTCTCCCAGGCATCTGTTCCCTCACCACTCGGGTGCAGTACACGGCAGACTTTATTACTCCTACTCTTCAGTCTCTACTTCTGCCAGGCTGCGAACTTGTTACGTCAAGAGTTAACCCGGATCACCTGAAGAATCTCCACCCCAGCTTATTTCACCACCCTAACGCTAAAGTAACCTAACCTCATCCCTCCAAATAGCATTAGGGTGGTTAATCTTCAGGTGAAATAAGCTGGGGTGGCGATTCTTCAGGTGATCCGTTAACTCTTATCACAACCATCCACTGAAATCACAATTGACATCAAGTTTATTGATGAAATAGAGTATTATTAATACCCTGGGGCTGTTATAACACTTGTATAATAATCACATTTCTCAATACAACCTGAGAAACTGTTCAAAGAGAATGTGAGTGAAGTTTTAATCCAAGGTAACAGTTGCCTTCGTTACCAGGGCTGTGGGTGACATGGTTCTCGCTCATCATATTATTGGTTTTTGTTCGACTCGGTTAATTTTCGCCACGGTGTAAAATTACAAAAATAACTCATTTCTTGCAGTATATACAGTATGTGGTGCGTTAACTGTGTCATTGGGCAATCCACCACCAGTCCTTGACCTCTTTGGTTTTTATCACGATAACTGTTTTACACGACCAATACTGGACAACTTGGGTCTGGGTGTTCTTCACACAGAAAGAAGAGTTTCTCCTAAAGCAAAAATTATTTAGTGGATAATAGCAACGTTATGATATTTTAGCTTAAGTTTGGTTGGGCTTAGATACAAAGATTTAGATTCCGCGACAGAATTTCTGGTTTTAGAATAAAAATCACAGCCCACTCACGCCCCAGCTCTCCCCTGCATCCCCAGCTATGGGGCAACCAAGCAGACGTCCACCCTCGTTCACTCCCACGACGCTGCCGGGTGTACGACCAATCATATACAGTAGTTATACAGTACAACTGACCACAAATTCTTGGCTACTCTCGTAATGTGACATACACACATCATAAATAATTTAATTAACTACACAACTTCAGCTTAACTGATGTGGTTGTACCCCGGGAAGCACAGCCTGCACCATTGACCCTCTGGCGCAGGTGCATGTGTGGTCCATATGTAAATTTAGAGCATGCACACGGGAAGTACTTAACCCGTGTGTGTGTGTGTGTGTGTGATTTGGCACACATAAGTTTAATGGGTATTCATTGAAGCCTTAAAAGGTTCTTTCCTATAAATTTAGTTCTAAAAATACGTCACAGTTCAAAACACAGGACTGTAGCAATTCATAATTCAAGCAAGACAATTCAGAATACAAGAGACAAAATTCAACATAATATTCAGTCAAAATTCAAAACAATAGACAGTCACAATTCCAAATACACGTCTGTCATAATTATATGAAACTAGCAGTGTGTTGTAACAATAGTGAACACGGGGATATTAACCTGACTCAGACATGACGCGACTCTTCTGGCAGGAAGTTAACGAACTGCACTAAATTTATTCTATAAATAGTCGGATACATTGCATTGTCTGTTATTTTTTCTTACATAAGCACAGAAAATAAGCTATTACAATCATTACCTGTTTACGAAAAGGGCGTCAACGCAGCCGGTGGAGCACACTTAGTGACAACTACATGACGTCCCGAATCCAAGTCGAGTTTCCTTGTCATTTTGGCTGGCGGTCAAAAGGCAGATATATTCAACCATATCTCTACCAATAATTCCCTAAACTTTGAAAAACTCATCTTTTCTTAATCTGTTACATAAAATTTGATTTATTATATTACTTGATACAAATTTAACGCTTACCATTCTAACCAAATTTAACCTAACCTAACTTAACCTAACCTCAGTAATGTTTAACCGATGATGTAAGAACATAAGAACATAAGAAAGTGGGATACTGCAGGAGGCCGACTGGCCCATACAGGGCAGATCCCTTTCACACCCATCCCAGCACTTCCATGTGCCTATCCAACTTCGTCTTGAAGCTCCCTAGCGTCCCCGATCCTACTATAGCACTCGGTAGCCTATTCCACATATCCACAACTCTATTACCAAACCAGTGCTTGCCTATATCCTTTCTGAATCGGAATTTATCTAATTTAAAGCCATTTGTTCTAGTTATTTCGTTATTACTGAGCTTCAGAACATCTTCCATTTTACCCTTGTTAATCCCACTGTACACCTCTATCATATCTCCCCTAACTCTACGCCTCTCTAATGAATGTAAGCCTAAGCTTTTCAGTCTTTCTTCATATGGAAGGTTTCTAATATTATGGATTATTTTTGTCATTCTTCTTTGTACTCTCTCCAAAGAATCTATGTCCATTCTATAATAAGGACACCAGAACTGAACCGCATAATCCATGTGTGGCCTCACTAATGCTCGGTCCTAGATTCGGTTGCGGGAGCTTAGGTCTCGGTTTGGGATATCTGAGGTTTCGGATTTTTCATCGTGACCACAAATTTTCAGTTCACTAACACCAAAATTCGACATCGAAAAATCACAGTCCTGCCCCACCCTCACTTCTTGCCCCTCCTAACACCCTTCACTTCTTGCCCCTCCTAACACCCTCATTTCTTGCCCCTCCTCCTACACCACCGTCACTTCTTGCCCCTCCTAACACCCTCATTTCTTGCCCCATCTCCTACACCACCCTCACTTCTTGCCCCACCTACACCACCCTCACCTCTTGCCCCATCTACTCCACCCTCACCTCTTGCCCCACCCACTCCACCCTCACCTCTTGCCCCACCTACACCACCCACCTCTTGCCCCACCTACTGCCCCACCTACTCCCACCCTCACCTCTTGCCCCACCTACTCCACCTCACCTCTTGCCCCACCCTACTCCCACCTCTTGCCCCACCCTCACTTCTTGCCCCACCTACACCACCCTCACCTCTTGCCCCATCTACTCCACCCTCACCTCTTGCCCCACCTACACCACCCTCACCTCTTGCCCCACCTACTCCACCCTCACCTCTTGCCCCACCCACTCCACCCTCACCTCTTGCCCCACCTACACCACCCTCACCTCTTGCCCCACCTAATCCACCCTCTCCCGCTGCTATAGCTTCACCTTACTGCCCCCCCTCACTTCCTACTTAAATTACCTGCTGCTCACTGCCACAAAATTACCCCCGGGTGATTGTGTTGCCGCAAGAGTATGTTAAGTCTGGTAGTGTCAATACTTACCAGCGAAAACTGTGTCAGTGAAATGTTTATACTTAGACGGGCACAAAATACACCACAAAAACGTACTTGAGTCAATTGCAGAGATTGTGTGTGTGTGTGTTTAACTCCATTTCATTTTATTATTTCATTGACAAGTATCTCATATTTGTATTGGTTATTTTCCTTCTGTTTACCATAAGTAGTAACAGACAGGTAAAATATATCACCATGACAACGCCTGTTACCAACTCAACCTTACTCTTGCATTATGTCTGCCTCCTGAGTGCATAAACACGCTTAAATTCTATTATTGTGACTTTTTTCATGAAACTAGTTGATGAAATTGGCCAAGAGTATAAAGCTTAGCTCAGTGAGACGTCTTATCACGTTGGAAACAGTGGCGTTGTAACTAAGATGAGCGCCTGAGCCCGGTCGACTGCTGCAATACCGTCCCATGTCGAAGGCTCTCAGTCAGGGCCAGCCGTGACGACACAGCCTTCACCAGTGCTGAATGGCAGTTACATTACTATTTTTACTCAGTTGTCAATTAAACACAGATCTGTCATCAGTATGCACGTATTTACTCACTATAAGACTATATGACTCATTGATATTCCTTACTTTATATTTTTGATGTGATTGCGGTTTAAAGTTACGCAAAACTGACAAAAAATGTTGATTCAAGACGCTCAATGCATATAAAGATACACAATACTTCTAAGGACAACAACGATTATACTTAGTATATAATTAATATAACCAGAATAAAATAATTTCCAGGTTTCAGTTTACGGTAAATCTGCCACGAGTTCTTCTCTACACATTATCAGAGAAGATGATCTATTGATTCTATTCGCTGTTCCTTGTACTTACTATAGATTAGTCACGTCCATGGCCTCCCTACCTCCCTTCCTCCTCTCCTCGTGGAACAGAAGGTGGGGTCCCGCTCCTCCTGCCCCATCACCAACTTTCACTTGCGGTGGGGCACTACCCTCCCCATCATCCCGCCTCTCCCCCTTTACTGCCCTCCAGTCCCTGGAGAGTTCTGGCCAGGGAGAAGGAGGGACGAAGGGTGGTGTGGGGTAGAGACTGCCGTTGGTTATGTGGAGTTCTTGAGCAACAGTCATTGTTTCTCCCCAACGGCTTCTATTATATCATGGTACGTAATGTCACCTTGAAAAAGCACAAATTGATTAATGATTCTCAAACCTGGTATTACGAGAGAGTGCTCGCGTCGGACAAGTTTCCTATCATTCTTTTTTAAGCCTTTTGAAAGCGGTGGAGAATGGTTACGATAATACAACATTTACTTTGACTTTAGTTAAGCTTTTGAGAGGGTCTTACACTAGAGATTAATGCGAGAAGCGTTAGTTAGACGGCATGACAGCAGCGAGAGAACATGAAGAAAACCTAAATAAACTTTTTGTAGGGAGCCAATAGTGGCCAATACCGCTGAAGATAAATAAATACAATACTCAGATAACAGAATAACAACGTGAGTGAACAATAAACACAACAGAAGTACTTTACAGTACTGGGAGAGGAAAATTTGTAAAAGGGGGAAAAAAAAGGAAAGGGAAGGGAATTTTGAGATGAAATGAAGCTCAAGTTTTGTACAACACGAGACCATCAGTTACCACATATGAGATGTGAAGATATTTTAACCAGAGTTGAAGTGAGATGATAGTGATAGGGAGTATAACTATGAGCTTCTGTGAGAGTGAGGTGTGTTCTTCATACACAGTTCACCCGTATACACATTCTGGATACTGATTGTTAAGGATAAGTTTATATCACAAATAACTACTTGTTTCCAAGGGAAGAAAATAATATGAATGTTTACCATAGGGAGTCAAAACCTCAGTAGCGACGGGATGATAAAAATACGAGTGGGTCGCGTAAGGTGTTTGTACAAGCACTCCGGGATATGAATTTCTTCACAACAAATTTGTTATTCATTACGACCGAAACAACTCAGCTGACTACAATTGCCATGAACACTGACTTACTTACCTTGTTGACTTATTAAAGAATGCAACTTTATAGCCCAAATTGTCAGTGCTATGTGAGGGAGTCAAGAGTGCAATATTCACTCTCAAAATGTTTACAAAGACTCCAAGATTAAAGTCAACACAATTCACTTATAATATTTCACATAACAAGATAAGGAAGGTAAACATATTGTGAGGTGTAACAGGAACAAGGAAACATAGCCCCTGTGAACCTCAGAGGTGCCCGGGTCTTGTACCAAACCCAGTCACTGGGATCCTACTGTACTGTATTGAAGAGTCTGGCTTAAACATATGAGAAAATGAGTCTAAACCTTGATAAAAGTTGGTAAAGGAACCTGAAATAATATGTGGACAGGTAAACTTAGATGAAACACGTGTGAGCACTTCCACGCTGTGTGTCCGTCAAGTGTCCGGACTGGAGCTTCCCGTCATTCACAACTTGGACACAGCATCATCAACCCCGGAACAAACAAACTGGGTAACCTCAACTGGGTCGTTTAGCAAATGTAAACGCACAATTACATCATGAAATACCCAAGATACAAAGACTTTACACTGATACAAGTCAAAAGGCTTATAAATCCCCAACCAAAACTTGAAGCAAACAGAGAGAGAAGTGGGCGGAGGTATGTGGGGTGACGCTAGCTAGCAGAGTGAGGGTGGAGGTGCAGACTGTACAAGCTCATGTTGATGTTACCCACTCGCCAGTTCCCTACATTTAACAGTGATATTTATTTTTAGTCCCAGTCACTGATGTTGGTGGGCCCTGGACCGCCCCCCCCCCTACACACACATAACATTGTTTCCTTAAAATTGCTAGAATGTATGAACCATGGGACTGTTGACTCTAAATGGATCCAAACTACAGCTACACATATGAAGATGTTTGGACTAGACCACCTGTACAAAGTTGAGACACAACAGCGCTTCCTGCCACCCTGGCGGACAGTTCCCTTCGATATCACAATACCGACATATCCGCCTAAAAAATTAATTATACAAAGCATTTATCTCCAACACACTGCCAAATTGAGAGCTTTTGAACACATACACACTCTACAGACTGATGATAATATCACACAGACCATCTACACTGATGGATCTCTTAACACCGCCTGTGGGAGGGCTGGAAGTGCTATTGTTGTGATTCAACCTGACGGTAATATAATTGAGAAAGGAGTTAGAATTAACAACTGGGCATCCACTCTACAAACTGAATTAGTTGCCATACTCACAGCTGTTAAATTTATTGAAACCTCTGTTACTGACAGTCTCATCATCACTGACTCTCTATCCTCACTACTTGCCCTTGACACCCTCGACTCAAGTTGTCACGCGCGTGTCTCTGAAGTCAGACACAAATATGCGTACCTTGTTGACCGGGGTGTCAAGGTCAAACTTGTTGTGGATCTCACATAGGCCTCATAAAACATGACAGAGTTGATGCCCTCGCCAAACTCGCGTCTAACAAAGACACCGTTGAATACAATCTGGGTCTGTTAAAAGGAACCCTTAAAACTGTAATTAGGAAAGAACTTATTGATGAATTTGACGCAAGTAGACAAGTGCAAACAGGCACTAGTCGATCCATAGTTTACCATGATGAGATGTATCAAGTGAAACATGTATATGGAGCAAGTAACAAGATCACTAGATTACAAGATGTTGTAACCGCTAGATCAGTGGTTCTCAATCTGGGGGCCATGGCCCCCAAGGGAGCCACGGCAAGAATTTAGGGGAGCCACGGCGAGCTGTTAAAAATTGTACGTTTCCAAATAATGTTGGGAATCTGAATTAAACGAAACTTGTATTACTTATTTTCACTTGGCAGAAGAGAATTGTCATTCTTTTTTTGTCATTTTGTTTAATCATAACGACAATACAATTTTAATATTTACATACTCTAGTGCTATTTTATTTTTTATTTTTTTACGGATTATTTAAGATTTCACAGGTCCAGTCCCTGTCTGTGTGACAGGCGCTGGACCGAGCTGCTGAACTGACTTGTTCAGTACGTGTCCGTGTGTCATCCCTTTGCAAGTGGTGATAGGACCGAATGGGGGGGGAAAAATGAAGGAGGCCACGAGGATGTTGAAAATTCCTCAAGGGGGAAATGGAGTGAAAAGGGCTGAGAACCACTGGTCTAGATTAAGGTTAGGAGATAAGTACCCCTGGCAGTATGTTCCTCAAGCAGATGTGAACAAGACTAAATGTAAAGTGTGTGGCCAGACATATGGCCACACACTTGAACACTACGTCCTCGACTGTGTGAAGATAGAACCTTTTAGGGACAGGTCCAAGCACACTGTGTGTGAAATGGCACAACACTTCATCTCTAATGGGAAGATAGCCGACATATTAAGATTGTATCCACTTTTTTTGCACTTAGTAATTGTATCAGTTCTCATGTACAGAACCAAATACGCAATGTGCTTGAATACTTCTCACGTAAATGTGAATAACAAAGCGTGAGGCCAGACAGACTACCTCACACGCCTGTACTCACGCACTTGTGAATAAGTTACCCTTTATGGATAGAACTAAACAAATAATGTAATTGAAATACTGTGTAACATTCAGTGCCATAATATCCCTGACAACGGGGGTTAATTATTATGACCCGTTGTAAACTCTACTCTGTAATCCTTTTGCGCTTCCGCTCACAGGATGAGTGGGGTGCACAATAAAGTAGCCGCTGTAAGCGGCAAAATCACTCACACACACACACACACACACTATTTGTAGCTCTGCAAGTTTATAATACACAAACAACATGTCTTGTCCTAATAATAAAGTAAGTCGTAACCAGCCTCTAATATTCCCCATATGAGGTGAGGTGAGGTGACGTGAGGTGAGGTGCGGTGAGGTGAGGTGAGGTGAGGTTATGAGGTAAAATGAAGAATGAAAATGTTGTTGTATAAAGTGAGTACACACATAATAATAATTATAACTATGCCCTAAAACCAATTGTGTTTCCTCTTGTATATAATTAAGTAAAAAAACAAAACAACAGTAAATACGTAAGTATTATAAATATATACACCAGCATTAGTTATATTACATAAGGACGATGTATGACAATTATAAAATATAGCCGGGTATCTACGTCCCCATTATATAATTCCCTCACAGGTGTCGCGCGACTGAGGCTCAACATGTGATCAAGACAGTGAAGACCCTGCAGTGTGTTGTGCTTTACATGAACTTAATTCCATCGTTTTTTGGTTACCTTGATGCTTTGGTCCGTCACAGATCGTTGACTTTATAAATAAATACCAGAAGCAGGTTATTTTGTTTTGTTAACAAGTACGATGCAACCATAATGATGAGAGAGAGAGAGAGAGAGAGAGAGAGAGAGAGAGAGAGAAAAATAGTCATTAACCCGGTATATAACTTTCACCAAACAGGGTAAAACAATGGATTGGCTCACCTGCTCGTGACATTTAAAACTCCAAGAGCCCAGGTAACACAAATGATCCGTGCTGGCCCTGATGAGTGTGGATCAGGCATAAGTGTGGGTCTTGGTTAAGTGTGGGTCATGGTGTATGGGTTGTAGATATGGGGGGTGAAGTAAATAGAAGCGTATTTAGTAAAATTGAGTCACTGAGGATAATATGAAGTTGTGTCAAGGAGAGACCATTCATCACCCAGCCTCCCTCCCTGGAGCCGACAACGAAGCAACGATGAACCTAGAGTCACAGATGCGTACGTATACTGCACTGCCAGCTCCCAGTCCAGCGGGAGTGAGGACTGTTGTTATACTGACAGATGAGGTCATGGTTAAGTGGCACTATTCTGGTCATCGAGTCGTGTTGGTAAGCTGTGACTCGTTTCTGAATATTGAATAAAAACTAAATTACACAACGAGAGTCACCAGACCAAACAAAAATTTATTAATGGTGAAAAGGGTCGGAGATGTACCGACGGTGTGTTTGGTTTGATAATTCTAAGTTAAAGGTTTTAGATTAATTTTGTTTTTAATCTGCTTTAAGGATTTTGTAAAACCATGCAATAGGAGGAAACATAACTCTTACGGAAGTGTTGGAAGAAAACATTAAAGTGCATATATTAGCATCGTAATATAATCTTGACTGACGTGTTTAAGCTCTTCGTTGGGTTAGGTTAGTCGGACATAGCTGTGGGCTGTTTCCAGTATTATATAACATTTATTCAGAAATTTTAATGAAAAGTCTTAAAAAGTTGTTCAGTCTCCACCATCAGCTCCGCGTCTAAACTCAGCTGGTGGGGAGGTCAGCGCCCCGCCCTACACTCAGTCGTCTCACCTAACTCTTAGTTTTGTGTCCCCCACCACCACAAACTGCTGTATTATGCAACCACTACTACAAGTGTGTGTGTGTGTGTGCTTGCGTGCAAACATAAATGTAAGAGTAAAAAAACGAAAGAAGGCACAGTATTGCGTTAGGTTCCTGAGAGAGAGAGAGAGAGAGAGAGATAGAGAGAGAGAGAGAGAGAGAGAATACGTGAATGTGTAAGGAAGAGAATAGAATAAGTAAGTGATAACCAGGTGTAAAGCAAGCCAATAAGTGAGAGGAGAACAGGTATAGCCCACCTTACTCTCGGTACCGTAAAAAGCCGCGCCTGCCGCCACCAGTTGACCCTCACACACCTACTAGTACACACTCAGTATATGCGTGTGTGTGTGTATCCTTGTTTACTTACATGAGTCCCTTCAACATCTGAGGGTAAAGGAGTAAGAGGCTGGGACATATAAAGGAACGTTAAGTAAACTAGTCAAACTATTACCTAATGTGCGGCGTGTGGAAACTCCCGAGTGACCAGCGGCACCCACTTTCGCTTTCCATTCTCTTGCCACTACCACAACCATCACCACCACCACGACTACTACAACTACAACAACCACCACTACCACCTGTACCACTACTACCACCACCACTAGTACTACAACCACCACTACCACCCGTACCACTACTACCACCACCACTATTACTACAACCCTCACCACTACTACTACTACAACCCACACCCCTACCACTACTACCACCACCATTACTACAACCCTCACCACTACTACAACCCACACCCCTACTACCACTACCACCACCACCATTACTACAACCCCACCACTATCACTACAACGAACCCCACTACCACCACCACCACCACCACCATTACTACAACCATCACCACTACTACAACCCACACCCCTACCACCACCACCACCACCACCATTACTACAACCCTCACCATACTATTACAACCCACATCCCTACCACTTACTACCACCACCACTATTACTTACAACCTCACCACTACTACTACTACAACCCACACCCCTACCACTACTACCACCACCATTACTACAACCCACATCACCACCACCACCACTACTTACTACAACCCTACCACTACTACAACCCACATCCCTACCACCACCACTATTACTACAACCCACAACCCTACTACCACTACTACCACCACCATTATTACTAACCCTCACCACTACTACAACCCACACCCCTACCACTACTACCACCACCATTACTACAACCCTCACCACTACTACAACCCACATCCCTACCACCACCACTATTACTACAACCCACACCCCTACCACTACTACCACCACCATTACTACAACCCTCACCACTACTACAACCCACACCCCTACCACTACTACCACCACCATTACTACAACCCCACCACTATCACTACAACGAACCCCACTACCACCACTATTGAAGAGGGTGTGGTCATGGTTAGTGGTGTGGTGGTGATGATGTGGTCATTTAGTTCAGCACTATGTGACTTTAGTGAGTGATAGAAGACTACAAAATTGCAATGTAATATAATTTGTTCCTACAGACATTGCAAACTTTCTATAACACCAAATTGCAATGTTATGATGTTAATTGTCATACAAGGAGCATCACCACATGAGCATGAAGCAATTGCATGCCATCTGTGGTGTATGAAGGTTTTGCTTTGTTGGTACAGTAGAGTATCCTGGTTTGCTTGTAGTGTGAGTGTGTGTGTGTGTGTGTGTGTGTGTGTGTGTGTGTGTGTGTGTGTGTGTGTGTGTGTGTGAGTGAGAAGTAATGTGGTGATGGGTGAATTATTTTGTAAGTGGCAAACGTGTTGCAAAAAAACATGAACTTACAACTACACCTTTCCCTAACACAGTCACAGACAGACAAACACGCTCACAGACAAACAAACAGACAGGCATACACACATACACACCATCATACCATTATCCATAAAGCTCTCAAGATGACCCCCCACCACCCTCCTCTTCCCTTTTAACATATCACAACAGACCCGAGTGATGTACAGTGAGCGCCTTGTTCCTGCCCACTCTCACACCTCTTGCTGCCTTACTCGTGTACTGTAACTGCACCATCACTTGTACTGTATCCTGCACGCCCATATCTGTAACCTGTGACGCTCATGTGTGTACCCTGTGACGCTCATTTGTGTACACTGTGACGCCCATTTGTGTACCCTGTGACGCTCATTTGTGTACCCTGTGACGTCCATATCTGTACCCCGTGACGTCCATATCTGTACCCCGTGACGCCCATATCTGTAACCTGTGACGCTCATGTGTGTACCCTGTGACAACCATGTCTGTAACCTGTGACGCACATGTGTGTACCCTGTGACGCCCATGTCTGTAACCTGTGACGCTCATGTGTGTACCCTGTGACGCCCATGTGTGTAACCTGTGACGCACATGTCTTTGACTAAAACACTGATATAAAATTCACTCAATTATACCAAATAATTAGATCATACTCATAACAACGTCAGTAAAGATAAATTATGATTATATTATTTTGGGGGAGAGAGAGAGACAGGTTCTCGAGGTTTAGTGCTGGAGGAGTCAACATTCCTACCATTCATTATGTATGATTGAACGCAATTTCCTTCTATTCACCCCCCCCCCCACTAACTTCACCCGGATCTTCTAAGTCACTTTACATCGTTGTTTGAAGAAAAAAAAATAACCCAAACAAGTAAGAGAAGTAAATATATCAGCACCTGTACAGTAATATACAATGGTACATTTACGTCAACAATTTCTACCTCTGGGTACCGGGACTACCTGTCAGTCACTGGTAAATCATGAAGACAAGAACAACAGGAGAACACTGCGGGGAAAAAAGAGCATTAGGGTAAACTCCATGATCACTCTGGCACTATACACTGACATGTTTGTATTAGTTCATCTTCTTCTTCTTCTTAGTAATTATCGGAATATTGTCAGCTTCCTGTCTGTGGTCTTAACAACTGTACAACACCATCTTAGGGGTACTGAGTCTCGGGCAGTTATAGAATGATAAAACCACAAATATTTGTCTCTTGTGTTACAGCAGTAGCAGGTGGAGAGGAGTCATCAGGATGCCCCGCAAGCCAAGACTTCCTACGTTGGCAGCTTACTTGCTCCTGCTGAGTCTAGTGCTTCTGCTGTATGTGTCAGTCAGGGACTCAGAGCAGGATTCCCAGCAGCAGACAGCGGACCCTCAGCTCGGGAACCAGGGGGCCGGCGAGGAGCCCTCTCTCGGGGCCCGCAGCATTAAAGGAACCAAAAGAAGAGGAAGGACCAAAGACCTGCCCGCTAATCCTCATAACTTCCACATGATGATTAATAATGCCAACGTGTGCAGCGGTGAGAGCACGGTGAGTGTACCTGCTGTCTCTTGTATCTTCATAAACTACAAACAAAATCTAACGGAGACTGAAAAGTGTATGTTGCTGCTAACGACTCCCTTCATCACGCTAAATACCGCGTGATGACTACTTACAGTATGCAGGCGGCAAGAGGAAAGCAAACAAGCAGCAACAAAATAGACGAGCGTCAACAAGATTATGACAAATGATCCCGAACCATTAAGTGTACAGCCTCTGGAGGCCTGGACGAGGTGAGGACCAGGTCCCACACACACACCTTTAATGAGATCTCTCCAAAAAAATTCTTTACATAAAGTTCATCTCAACTCTACTTTAATAATATAATTCCAGATGAGACAGTTCTGCTTCGTGTAGACCAGTGGTTCATAAACTGGAGGGGGGGGGGGGGTGATAAGCTAAGCTGGAACCACTAGACGACTACATATTTCTACGAACACCAATATTCTTTGCTCTGTAATACCTCTACGAGTTATAGTGCACCATAACAAATAAAATAAATATAGGTGCGAGTACAAATCATAAAATTTAGTCAAATGAAAAGAAGGGGAACATGAGGCTGCTGTTAAATTCTTTGTATACAAATCACAGGTTACCAACGACTCAGTCCAACACGTCACGCCATCAGGACGTGTGGTGAAAGCTAGAGTCTCCCACGACAGTAGTCAACCACATACCTAGTGACTGTGATGTTCCGACTTTTAGTTAAACTTTCCATTAAATGACACGTGTTTACCGTCACTCATACAACTTTCTTCACTGCTAAGTTCCAGACAGTTATTTTTGCCAGTGTGATTTCTTAAAAGCGACGATGATGTTGAGGGAGAAATGTTGATATTCTAAAACTGGAAATAAATTAGTTATCAGATTGTGTTTCAAGGAGATGAGTTATATTGATTATTCAGATGAATTTGTAATATTTTAAGCTAATTTTATCTCAGCACACGCACACGCACACGCACACACACACACACACACACTCTAACACAAACACACACGCACTCACTCATTAACATACACAGAGGAGTATTATATCAGTGTGTGTTGCAGGTTTGGTTGCTGGTGTTGGTCAGCTCCGCGGTGGCCAACTTCCATCGTCGTCGAGCTATTAGAGACACGTGGGGAGGCTCGGCACCCCTCACTGCCTCACACGCCAAGCTCGTCTTCCTGCTGGCCAATCCACACGACTCACGCCAGCAGACACAGGTGAGGCGTTAATAACATGTTCTCTCTGTGTGTGTGTGTGCCTACTAATCTATTTTTGGGGCCTATGAAGATTGGTAACCCCCGTTTGTTTCACCTGGTGATTAAACACCTTAATATTAACTTAACCAAACGTAACATAAGCAAGTCTAACCTAATTAACCTAATCTAACCTAACTCCCTTATTTAGTATCAGGGTATTTAATCATCAGTTGAAACAAGCGGGGTGTTAATCTTCATGAGGCCCGTTACTGTTATCTTAAATATACAGGTGGAAAATAGCTGATTGGGTTATGTTCACCAACTAGATGATACTTTACCAGGTGGTGGAGGAGTCGAGGACCTATGGCGACATCCTGCAGGAGGACTTCGTCGACTCCTATATGAACCTCACCCTTAAGTCAGTAATGGGCCTCAAGTGGGCCTCCACTTACTGCCAACAAGCCCATTATGTCATGAAAACCGACGATGACATGTACGTGAACATTCCCTCACTCATAACGTACCTACAGGAGTCCCGCAGGTCACGGTGGATAACAGGTGAGTTAATCATCCTGACACACAGGTAAAGATACGCTTACTTCTAAGGACGAACAGTTCACCATACCACTAAGGACGAACAGTTCACCATACCACTAAGGACAAACAGTTCACTACACTACTAAAGACCAACAGTTCACCATATCACTAAGGACAAACAGTTCACCATACCACTAAGGACCAACAGTTCACCATACCACTAAGGACAAACAGTTCACCATACCACTAAGGGCAAACAGTTCACCATACCACTAAAGACAAACAGTTCACTACACTACTAAAGACCAACAGTTCACCATATCACTAAGGACAAACAGTTCACCATACCACTAAGGACCAACAGTTCACCATACCACTAAGGACAAACAGTTCACCATACCACTAAAGACAAACAGTTCACCATACCACTAAGGACCAACAGTTCACCATATCACTAAGGACAAACAGTTCACTATACTTCATAAAGAGTACCAGGTTAATGCAGGTAATAGGATGCCGCCAGACTATTAATTATAAGAGACACTATACATACCTGCAGGAAGCTACCTGGACACCATAAGTCTACAGGTGTCGATCACTCATTACACACAGACCAGTGTAGTGACTGTGTCTCAAGAGTCATGTCTTCCTGAGTCATGTCTCCCTGAGAGTCATGTCTTCCTGAGAGTCATGTCTTCCTGAGTCATGTCTTCCTGAGAGACATGTCTTCCTGAGAGTCATGTCTTCCTGAGACATTAAATGGTAATATATTCGGTGCTCCTAACTGGACAATAGTCGAACGAATGCCCAGTAAAACTTGAATATATCGTGTTACTTCTCCCTAACTGTTCATCAATAAGCAACACAGCTGAAGTGAGTTTTTTTTCTTGAGAATAAAAACAAGATCTCCAGAGTTTCATGCTTACGTAAACATTTTGTGTGTGTGTGTGTGGGGGTCTCGAACCAGAAGACTTTTACTTGTTAGATAAAGTGTAAACCTGAACTAAGAACACACACACGCAGTCAGGCTAGTCAATGCAGGAAGATAAGAAGAGAGTTTTGTTAATAAGATGAATGTGGCTTTGTGTTATTTCGCGTTTCTACACTGATCGTCTCATAATATATAAAGATTATGAACAAATTAGGAGGATTGGAATTGTGTTTCAAATACTGAGAAAAGTGCTAAGAGAGAGAGAGAGAGAGAGAGAGAGTAAATAACTACACTACACACACCTACAACGTCCGCTTCCCTTCACTACCCAACAGAGACGTTCCACAACCTCCACTACTATTAAAATAATTTGGCTCCGGTTTTTATAATGGACTCAGCCGGTTGTTCTCTCTGTATCCAATCAAAACTTACTGGCGATAAATATTTAATTGTGAGAATATCTTGAAATATTTGGTTCACGAGTCACAACAGACGACTTTATTCAGCACAGAGGAGTTTCCGTACACAAGTAGTTAAGGCATCTTTATATTCTGTGTACTATTTTAATATATGTTTTACAGGCTGCATCAAACAAAAGAAGGCCTTCCTACCAGTGAACGCTGTCCCAGGCCTCCCTCTGCCCCCTGCACACCCGCCCTTTGTCGCTGGTGCTGGTACGTCCTGTTGTGTGTGTGTTATATATTAGATCACTGTAACAACATAACATGTACCGTACAGCTTGTGGATGAAAGGTGACATAACCCAAAACTATAAGTTCCCCTTAGTCCGTCTGAAGCACCAGCCTCGCGAGTGAAGAGTATTATGAACCTCAATACTGTGAGAGTGGGTCCCATAGTCATGACTGTATGTTCGGGGCAGTGTGGATACAACAGCACGGCCGCCACTGCACTCGACCGCCTTCACTTCCCCAAGTTGTAAAGTTATGCACCATTTTACAACTGTGTGCCCCCCCCCCCTAAACCCCCCTAAAATATGTTCAAGATGGTGTTCTGCGATTGTAGTTAGTTATTCTGATATTTCAGACAGTTGTAATTCAAGAATGAAAATGTCATGAGGGATTTAAACGTGCAGCAGACCTTTGACTCAGATTCATTCGGAAAGTAAGATCAGTGGTAAGACACTGACGGGGGAACATGGAAGAGCAAACTGTGTGGAAACATTTAAAAAAAGTTTTAACAAAATTTAATGTTTAAAGTTGTGTTTTTTTTTATATTACTGATCGTTTCGACGATGTTCCTTCGTCATTGAATCTTCCGCAATTAATCAACAAATACCTTTTTCCCACAGGTTACATTATGTCTGGAGACATCGTGAAGGATCTGTACAGCGCCTCACTCAACACTCGCATCATTCCCGTGGAGGACGTGTACGTCACGGCCCACCTGGCGCGTAGTATCGGTGTTCACCCTCCTGTTCACGACAATCGCTTCACCTGTGGCGAGATGGTCAATGATGACTGTGATCTTGTGCAGGTGAGTTGAGCCGCTTGCTGCTCATGTTTACGATGGCAAAAGTGGCTACACTCACTCTGATTACCTTTGTTATTAATTTCTGGTAATTTTATTCGTGATTTTAAATCATAGGATGGGATCTTTAAAGCCAAGTTCAGTAACTCTTACATATTATTATTTATATTTTATCATCATTTTCACTAAACAAGGGAACACACTTATTGTCATACATTTTCTCCACATCTACTGTACACTGCTACACCTCTAACATGTTCCCTATTCATTTGTTCATTCATGAAACTGGGCTCCTTGTTGTCAGCCTCTGTGACATTAGTATATTATCTTAAATGAATCCTTACAGTTATTGACTAACTTAATATTACGTTTTTGCAGGTGTTTACGGGTCACAGGATCACCCCGGAGAGAATGTACCACATCTGGGACAAACTCAACCCCAACGGGATCACTAGTCCTTGTTTCGACTTCTGAATGACAAGATTAGAACAATATTTATAGTGGTTATTTTGATATGCTTGTAACACGAATATTGGGTAGTCATACAGCGAGGAACAGTGTGTACGGTACCGTGGTTGTTTCCCAGTCTTGGTTGGAGTTACTGTGTGTGTTATCAGGTCCACGAGGAAGCCACACTGTCTTGGTCCAAACAGCAGCGGACCATCGTAACTCTAAGGGCCAATTGCAAGAACGGTTATGGGGTGTACGACGCCATTTACGATGACCTCCTTGCCCTGGTCTTTTTCAGCAATATCGCCTTTAACACATGGAATTCTGCACTTTTCGAAACTTTGGAGGGGTCTCGAAACAAGTTTCCTGGTGGGAATTATTAGCTAGTGCTGTACTCAAAATATCGAAACTTCGAGATCTCTCCAGAGCTTCAAAAGGGTGGTATAACTGAAACAAGATCAGGGCAAGAAGGTCATCGTAAACGACTGTTCTTGCAATTGGCCCTTAATACGACAATAAAGAACAAGAAAAAAAAATCTCCATAGTGAAAATATGTGAAGAGTTTCTGTGATAATAAAACACAAAGAAATATTCCGGTATGTATCTATTGATTATGTTGCTATTGTTTATGTAGCTAGTATGTGTGTAGCTATTGTTTATAATGCTTTATTATTTGTCTCAATCTGGTCGATAAATAGCCACTGTGATCTGTAGTGCCTTATACAAAACACACACACACACACACACACACACACAGAACAAAACCAAAGCTCTTTAGTACAACGTTCATACAGATACGTCAAGAGAGGGAAGAATGACTACCCAACACCAAGATACAGTCGTTTATAAAGGTTTCCAAATCCCCTTCCAAGGTCTCTATACTGTACACCTGGACTATAAGAACCAGGGGCGAGTGTTGGAAGAATAGAGAAGTAAAAAGAATAGTTGTAGAGTAGAGGCAGGTATTTTGGTTAGGTTATATGTACTGTTGATGAGAGAGAGAGAGAGATTGGGCATGTGTGTGTGTGTCTGTGTAAAACCACTGGACAGTTACAACAACAAAACAGTTAAGACGTGGATTGTGTGGTCTTAACAAACTAATAGTAAATAGAAAGCCATTACAAAAAAAGGCTAAAATCATAGAGTTTGTAACTAGAGAGAAAAACAGATGTACAGTAGACGAATGGCATTTTGAAACTTAGGGAGTGACGTTGTATCTCCCGACACCAACCTTAACCCCAAATAGTGTGTGAAAATATTAGGGATTTTATCGAGTTATTATTTCAAATATTAGGGAATGACAATTAAAATTCATTAAAATACTTATAGTACAAATTTTAAAATAGTAAAATGTCACTGATCACAACGATAGATATTTGGGATTTAGTTAAGAGTACCATCCTCGGGCTGTTTGATAATAACGTTTTCTTTACATGTGTTCATGGTGGGGGGAGACTCGCTCATAACTCATCTGCTCATAACCACCATAATAATATTCAAATTACAGGCAAACTCTAGTCAGACATCATTCCCATCTTTAGTCCTCAAATTCATCGTTATTCTGACTTATTATAACACGTAAGAAGATAACCATAAGGTAATACCACTATATTTTGTATTTCACCATTACTACATATATAAACGAAATGTCATGTGACTACAAAAAATATATTGTATAATAATCTCGGTCTGTTATTTCAATCACTTAAGTTATTATATACTCATGAAACTGTACATCATTGACGTCTAAACTGTATCTCTGGGTCAATATATATTTTTCTTTAACAAAGTATAATTCAATCAGCTCCTTAGTTCTCAGTCTCTACCTGTTGACATAATATATTGACAACAGTGAATCCTTTTAGGGCTATAACTTTTCCTGAAGCACTTGGCTGGTGAGGTTTGTGTTCATACCCGAGTGTCTAAATTGTTTATAATTTAGTGAACACGTTCCTATAACACTCGCTCCTTCCTCCAGTGATTGCCAGTTCAAGTTCCGCAGCTGGCCCCCTATACCTGCAGAATAGTACCTCGACTTACAGTAGGGATAGTGCGAGGCGGTAGAGAGCAGTATCAGCTACATTAATTAATTGTATTTTCAGTGCTCCTAGTAGGCTGTCTGGCTTATGGGACGTCACGGTGGGACCCTCTGTCACATTTCAGCTAAATGAATCTAGCCTACCGCCTAGTACAGTACAGTATACAGACGTTACCGTGAAGGCGTGCCTGAGAAACTATACATATTTAACGTGGCACTGAAACCCAGAAAGTATTGTTTGTCAAAAAACAAAAATAATAATACAATTATACTCCTTAAGGAGTGATTGATTGTTTTCTATTACTCTTCAATAATGCTCGAGTTCTATGGATTGTAGGTAAAACTTAAAAAGACTGGCAGGGGGCTACTGAACGCTTCTTTACTCTCTTGACTCTCTAACGTTGCACAGGATAAAATAAAGTGATTCAAAATGGCTGCTAAGACTCAATGTCACGAAGTGTAAGAGGCTGCACCTGGGACGTACCAACAGTAAGGAGGCGTATCATATGTCCCAACGGGATGAAGAAACTGCATTAATTGAGACAATGTGAAAAGGACTTAGGTGTGTATGTTGACAATGAGCTGAAGTTCTCGGGCCATTGCGAGAAGAAGGTAAATCAGGCAACTAAATTATTGGGTCTTATAAGAAGGTCGTTCAGATATCTAGACGGTCCGTCCCTCGTAACGATCTTCAAGAGTGAAGTGCTTCCCCATCTGGAGTACTGTCACCCCGTCTGGTCCCCGAGATATGCTAGGGACTGTCAGTTGGTTGAAAATGTCCAAAGTAGAGCCACCAGACTGGTGCCTGCACTTCGGCACCTCAGCTACCCTGAGAGATTGGAGCGCCTGAACTTGTCAGCGTTTACTACAGACGGGCAAGGGGTGACCTAATTGAGGTGTATAAACATGTTAAAGGGCACTACTCAGTCGAGTTGAAGAAGCCGCAAGCCCAGAAAACTGTGGGGGGTAACGTTTTCGGAGTGAGAGTTGTAAACTAAATGAAGTCTACCAGAAAGTGTTGTGACGGCACCGAGTGTGAGCTCTTTCAAGACCAGACTTGACCAACACTGGAGCAGGTTCAGGTACATTCAGGAGCCAGTGCATACCCAGTACTTGCCAATAGTGCGTGACAGAGACGTGACCGATCGCCCAAGCAGCTAACGAGCCGATCAGTGGTGAAGAGGATAAAGTAAAGTAAATTATCACCTGCATGAACATAAAAAGTAAAACAATAACTGAAGCTGTTATCTGAAGTCTACGACCATCGTGTGTTAATCTTGAACAGCGATGATAAAGTGAAAATTTGGGTCCAGTTATTAATAAGAAATGCCGATGCAACATTTTCTTCGTTGAATAAGAATTAGTGAACTAAACTTTATTATAATGGAACGAAAAATAGCAAAGACTATAATTGAATAAGTATTAATGAGGCATTATGTTTCTTTTAGGGAAGGGAGGGAAGGGGTGAGGGTAGGAGCGCTTGTGATACAGGGGGAAGGGAGTACGAGGGTAGTCGGGGTGCTTGTGACACAGGGAGGAAGGAAGAGGCGAGGGTGGTAACACCATATTCACAATTTTAGGTCAAACTAACAACATCTATCCTAAGGAACATTATCTGATTATTATCCAAGATTTAATCTATGTATTTTATTTAGTATCAAGGCAGTAACTATTAACACACACAAGCAAATTGGACAAGATAAACTAGTCCTCTTTACAGTTCCAAGTTTCCAAGCCAAAACGAGGGAATGAATCTAAACGAAAGTAAAGGAGAAGAAGAAACACAAGTCTGGTTTGAAGGGACTCGTCAGTACAGTGACCACCTGCACCTTATCCAACCATGTGATGAAGAGTCAAGAAGAGGAAGAAAGTATTATGTAGATCTATTACCACCAAATAATAAGACATCTACCCTTGCTTTATAGATTCTCCCGGGGTAAATCAGATACACGAAATATAAGAGTTTGTGATTGCCTAACATACGGCCAAAATGATCCCGTTCACACCTACAAACGAGAGGTTAGGACTGGAAGCTGGATTGATATTGTTATATGATGTTATGACTAAAGAAAGGCATGTGAGTGATGAGTATTGTTGATTGAACAGTAAGACTCGCTAGACTTCTGTTTTAAATGGTAAAATATATTCCTAAATCTCTTTGCACAAGTTTGGTTATAGTTGAAAGTTGTTGTCAGTTATTTTTTTAGTCCAGTCACTAGTTCTAAGAGTCTGTCCCTGTAGACTAAGACTGTATAACATGGACCCCTCGAGATGACCGTAAGGTTATAAAAACATATTATTTGGCTTTTTTGGAAATCGCATTACTAAAAAAAACCAACATTACAGATTACTAAGTCAAGTTCTTGTATTCAGTAACTTGACGAATCTTAAATTACAACTGTTATGTGAAATGTTATCCCCATTATATATGTCCATACAAGCTAAACCGAAGATAGAGAATTCTGGATAAACTTCTGCCGCAATTTTGACTCCATGTGCAGAATATAGTGTTGAGAGGGAGGAGCTAATTTTGGAAGAAAAAGGCCCCTACCTGTCACTATCATGGCCACCATCTTCATTCATCACGTAACCAACTGTACAGCATCTATATACACCACCGTGAAGTCGTATACAGAATCTACTCAACAGTCTGTACATAGAAAGAACCCATACACCCCCATACAACAAGAATGTATACAGCCATCACTACAAGCAAACACACACACCACCCATGCATCTAACGGTGACTCGCGCCAAAAACCCTTACTTTTTACTTCCCCAACCGAATGACTCCTCAATATGACTAAAAGACTAGAATAGCTGGTGGGGGCACACGTGGTCTGGCCTGGCCCTCAGCTGTTTTATTATGCAAAGAACAACTCCCAACCAGGGCTCCAGGACGCTGTTCACACGACACGAGGAGACACACGCGGCCAGACGGGGGATGTGGTGAAAAGACTCACGTGGCAAACAAGAGTTGTATTGATCACACACACACACATACACACACACATATGGACGACTATTATGACCCTTGGGCTCTTATTTCACACCGTCCCTCGGCCAAATATTCGCCCATCAGACCCTGTAAACCGTCTGTTTTAACTTAAAATCGTGTGTCAGGGATTTGGGATCTCACGTCCGAGTGCATTGACAGAGATGAATCAGCCCGGACAAGTAAATCATCGAGTGTGTAGAGAGAAGATAATAACTATGTCAGATGACCAGACACATCAAGAAGGAAATAAAGTGATTTGTCACAAACTTGTGACAAACAACACTGTCAAGGACGAAGGAATTAAAAGACATTAAGAAAAAATATTTTTCACTTAGGTTTCCAACTATTTAGTTATATTGAAGATATAAGAATAACGTGATGACTGTCGGCACTTTCCTCAGGACTGACTAATTACCAACAACAAAAATGTCTATATTTCAGTAATGTGGCAAGGATCTGTAGTTAACCCAGCCGTATTAAACCTCAGTATACAAAATTCACAAACCATGGCAGCCCAACCTCGTTGCCAACTTTCATGCATTTAACAAGTATAAAAATGTATATTCTATTCCCGGCTGGAGTCAAGGACTGGGCTCCCATGCTGTGTGTTCACCAATAAATGAACACAATGTTTGGTGAGTGGAGATGGCCATGGAGAAGCTGCCTGCCAGTGTACCTGTATCTTGCTAGAGGCCGAGTAACCCACTACCTGTTGACCACTAAGAGGGCCGAGTAACCCACTTCCTGTTGACCACCAGAGGCCGAGTAACCCACTACCTGTTGACCACTAAGAGGCCGAGTAACCACTACCTGTTGACCACTAGAGGGCCGAGTAACACACTACCTGTTGGACCACTAAGAGGGCCCAGTGACCCACTACCTGTTGACCACTAAGAGGCCGAGTAACCCACTACCCTGACCACTAAGAGGGCCGAGTAACCCACTACCTGTTGACCACTAGAGGAGGCCGAGTAACCCACTACCTGTTGGACCACTAAGAGGGCCAGTAACCCCACTACCTGTTGGACCACTAAGAGGCTGAATAACCCACCACCTGTTGACCACCAAAAGGCCGAGTAACCACTACCTGTTGACCACTAAGAAACGGAGTAACACTACTCTGTTGACCACTAAGAGGCCCAGTAAACCACCACCTGTAGACCACCAAAAGGGCCGAATAACCCACTACCTGTTGACCACTAAGAGAGTAACCCACTACCTGTTGACCACTAAGAGGGCCGAGTAACCCACTACCTCTGGAGCAGGAGGAAAAGACTTATATTCTCAAAAAAATCTATACTCTGTTTAGAAAGTAATCCTTTTAGATGGGCAATAATAAAACAAGTACAGGGACAGAATTATATGTACAGGATTGTATTAACGCACATACTAAGAAGGGTGTAATAACGCACATACTAAGAAGAATTGTATTAACACAACATACAAAAAGAACATATTAAACGCACAATACTAAGAAGGGTGTATTAACTCACATACTAAGAAAGGTGTATTAACACACATACTAAGAAAGTGTATTAACGCACATATACTACTAAGAAAAGGGTGTATTAACTCACATACTAAGAAGGTATTAACGCACATACTAGAAGGTGTAAGCTTATACTAAGAAAGGGTGTATTAACGCACATATAGAAAGGGTGTAATTACCACATACTAAGAAGGGTGTATTAACACACATACTAAGAAGGGTGTTAACACACATACTAAGAAAGGTGTAATAACACATACTAAGAAAGGTGTATTAACTCACATACTAAGAAGTGTGCTGATAACACATACTAAGAAGGTGTATTAACGCACATACTAAGAAGAGTGTATCCAATAACTCACATACTAAGAAAGTGTAATAACTCACATACTAGAAAGTGTATTAACTCACATACTAAGAGGGTGTGTAACTCACATACTAAGAAAGGTGTATTAACGCACATACTAAGAAGTGTATTAACATTCATACGAAGAGGTGTATTAACTCACACACTAAGAAAGTGTGATAACTCACATAAAGAGATGATAACACTAAGAAGGGTGTATTACTCACATACTAAGAAGGATGTATTAACACTAGAGATGTATTAACACATACTAAGAAGAGTGTAATAACACACATACTAAGAAAAGTGTAATGTACTTACATACTAAGAAAGGGTGTGTGCTCACATACTAAGAAGGTGTATTAACTCACACATACTAAGAAAGGTGTGTATTAACGCACATACTAAGAAAAGTGTATTAACGCACATATACTAAGAAAGGTGTATTAACACTGCACATACTAAGAAAGGTGTATTAGCATACATACTAAGAAGGTGTATTATACTAAGAAGGTGTAATAACACATACTAAGAAGGATATATTAATGCACACACTAAGTGTGTAATGCACATACAAGAAAAGTGTATTAACGCACACACTAAGAAGGGTGTATTAACGCACATACTAAGAGGTGTGTAATGCACATACTAAAGGTGTGTGTGCATACTAAGAGTGTGATAACTCACATACTAAGAAGAGTGTATTAACGCACATACTAAGAAGGTGTGATAATGCACATACTAGAAAGGTGAATTAACGCACATACTAAGAAAGTGTATTATGCATACTAAGAGGTGTAATAACATACTAGAAGGTGTATTAACGCACATACTAAGAGTGTATAGCGCACATACTAAGAAGTGTATTAAGCACATACTAAGAAAATATGTCAACACATACTAAGAAGGTGTGTTAATGCACATATACTAAGAATGTATTAATGCACATATAAGAAAAATTGTATTAACATACTAAGACCACCTGTGACCACCGTCACTAATAAATAAGCTCAGGTGTAGCATATATCTGTGTACAGTACAGTATATTAATAACACCTTGGTGGATATAAACTCCACACAATACCGACTCCTGAAACAAACAGCCCCAGGTCTGATAAGTTAACTAACCAGAAGTATAATGATAAAAGACAAGAGAGACAGAGAAATGAAAGAAGGATAGCAGGGATAAAAATAAGGAGAGGAACAAGTTAGGTTAGGTAAGTTAGATTTGGTTAGGCTGGGCTGAGCTGAGTTGGGTTGAGTAATAAGTCGATGAGGATAAAATAATAAAAGACGAAGATAAAGTGAAAGACAAATAAGGAGAGAAAATGATAAAATGATAATGGATTAGATGACAGTGTGCAGGTATAGTTGAAATCGCCACACAGACACCTCCTCCTCCTGTTCTTACATCGACGAGGAACCCACACAGCTTTATTGAACACACCTATACACCCCCTGGTCTTCCTCCCTAAATGCCACACAACGTAAACACCTAGAAAAAGTGCAAAAAGGGAGCATGAGATTAATTCCTCTCCTTCTACTCCACATATCAAAAGAAGCGCTCAACACATGACCCTTTCGACTCTCACTTTATACCTCACCACGACCTCATCTGCAAATTTGGTGAAGCTTCTACACCATCCTCGACACCAGCTCCTACTACCACCTGAGATCCCTAGTCCGAAATTGCTGTTCGACACCAACCACATCCAGCCCATACGTCACGAACTGATCACTATAGAACAGCCCAGTCCCACAACCATGAAATTATCAGTAACTTGTAATAGACAGTGTATTCACTCCCAGTAAACACTACTCCTTGCACTGTCACTATATTTGAAATGAGACTGTGGTTTGAGCTTTTCCCATCTAGTTATTATATATCTTATTTGTGTCACTTATATTTACTTGTATATTATTTGTAATTAGAGCCATTTCCCCAAAATAATAACTGTATATTTTTCAGCCTTCACTACATAGCTCTTCAATAAACCGTTAATTACTAATATTTATTATTTTTATCACACACACACACACACACACACACACACACACACACACACACACACACACACACACACACACACACACACACACACACACACACACACACACACACACACACACACACACACACACACACACATTAATTTCATTGTGTTTCTTGATATACGTTAAAAGCAGAGAAGACAATGGCAAGTGTGAAGAGGAGGTGGTGGTAGCGCCTGTGGCGGCAGCTAGACACAGGCATGGTAGCTGCTACTACCAGATCTGTGGAGTATGTGTTGCTTGGGGTTAGAACCTCCCCAGCGACTCTCACTGCCAACAGAGGCCTGGATGTGTGTATATTTATGACACGTCAACCGTTCCTGGACCACATACTACTGTCTCCTTATCAAGGTGTCTGGCGTTGTGTTACTCTCCAGGTTTCACAACATACCTGTAGTAAACTCACACTGGTGCTGCCTCTCTCACACACACACATATATTAACTTACAGACACACACACATACACACATATTAACCTGCACACAGACACACACACACACACTAACACTTAAACACACACAACACACAAAGCATATTAACTTACACACACACACATAATCATAAACAGGTCGGACATCTACAAAATAACTTATCCGCTAGAGTTTCTTTAATCCACAAGGGCAAAATCTGTATATTCACGTCAGTGTATTATAGTCGGTGTGTGTGATTGTGCTTCCGGCTACCTGTGGTGTAATGGTCAGCATTCTCGCCTGGCAAGCGAGCGGACCCGACTTCGATCCTCAGGCAGGGTGAAGCTATGGTCAGGTTTCTTTGCACCATTTGCCTCTGTCTACCCAGCAGTAGTGGGGACCTGGATGTTAATCGATTTGCAGATGAGTATTCCAGGTAATGGTGTAGTGCAGTTGGAGAGTTGTCCGGTCTTCTCGGACTATTCCTTGACACTGGATCATGCAACTCGTTAACTTGGGGTGTGGTTGTTGTGTTGGCGACAACTTCTACACCTTAAACAAATTCACGCCAAGGTGGCCTTTGGACCGGCCATCCTCGTTACACGAGGGGCAACCATTAGGTGTTTTTTTTCTGCAATGTTCGTCTTGAAGCATGCATGTGTGTTAGTGGGAACTTGTGAGAGTACACCTACGTCTGTAAATGTATAATACTGTACATAAAAACAGGTGATAGAACGTTAATGTACAGTACACTACACTACACTACCTCTCTCAGCGCGACGCCCGGGAATGGAATAAGGCAGCAATGTACAGTCCAGTGGCTGACATTACACCAAGGAGGGTGTTCCAGGCCCCGAGGCCAGACATTATTTTACATCTCAACATTTAGTCTACCGTAAGTCTCCATAAACGTTCCATTACTAGTATTGTTCTAAAATAAATATATATTATCATATTTTGAGCCACACCAAAATACTTAATGTGATAATACAAAGTTCAAAGTAAACAACAACAGACAGCTAGTAACCCGAGGAGTGGTGAACAAAAAATACAATAATAAACATAACAGTGAACTGACAGAACTGTGCACGATGACGCGGCAGCTACAAAGGAGAGAGACCTTGGGAACTCGGACATGAAAAACTCTAAACGTCTGAGGCCTTTTTGTCTGCCCCATTCATCTGGTGAGGGAGTAATATTTGTCCATTTTTGTTTCACACTAATTACTGGTATGGGCTGCCAACTACCACTAAAGGTACACACACACAAGTACTACCTCATCACACACCTTACACTATACATGTAAGCAAGCGGTTATTCCCAGTAGATAATGCTGCTGATAAAATTAAAGTGTGTGTGATGATACTTGCCTTTAGCAAGATGTGTCGTGATTCATATTCCTGTCTAAAAAGGGTGGATCATTGAACACTAAACTGCTCGCCAATCTATGCAAGTATTTCTAAAGTTAATCTTACGAAATCAACAACATGTAATATATGCAGACCTGCCATGACAGACTTCAGTGACAGGCTGTGATAATTATTCCCCCAACACCATCCTCAGGTATTGGCCTCTATAGAAGTTGCTATACTGCAGCCTCGGGTAGTGGAGCACACCTGAAACCTAAAAGTGTCCTCGACAGGTGGAACAATGGGACTAACTTTCTTTGTAGTTGCAGACTAAAACTGAAAACAAACAAACGAAATATTCACAAAAAATAAATTTGGCCTCAACCGCCTCTAACAAACGTAGACTCCATAACCCGTTCAATGCATTCCCGCACTTAAACTACTTTATTCTGGCAGGCAGAGGTGGAGGGAGGGCAGGTGAGTGTGTGTGGGGGAGGGCAGGTGAGTGTGTGTGTGTGGGGAGGCAAGTGGTGTGTGTGTGGGGAGGGCAAGGGCCAGGTGTGTGTGTGGGGAGGCAGGTGAGTGTGTGTGTGTGTGGGGAGGGCAGGTGGTGTGTGTGTGTGTGGGGGGGCAGGTGGTGTGTGTGTGTGTGTGGGGGAGGGCAGGTGAGTGTGTGTGTGGGGGGGGGCAGGTGAGTGCTGTGGTGTGGGGAGGGCAGGTGGGTGTGTGTGGGGAGGGCAGGTGAGGTGTGTGGGGGAGGGAGCAGTGGGTACTGAGTGTGTGGGGGAGGGCAGGGTGGTGTGTGTGGGAGGCAGGTGCAGGTGTGTGGGGAGGGCAAGGTGGGGTGTGTGTGGGGGAGGGCAGGTGGAGTGTGTGTGTGGGGAGGGGGCAGGTGTGAGTGTGTGGGGTGGGAGCAGGTGGTGAGTGTGGGGTAGGGCAGGGTGGAGGTGTGTGGGGGGGAGGGCAGGTGGGTGTGTGTGGGGAGGCGGGTGGAGGTGTGTGTGTGGGGGGAGGGCAGGTGGTGTGTGTGTGGGGAAGGGCAGGGTGGAATGTGTTTGGGGTAGGGAAAGTGTGTGTGTGTGGGGAGGGCTGGTGGTGTGTGTGTGGCGGAGGGCAGGCGAGTGAGAGTGTGGGGAGGCAGGTGTGAGTGGGTATGGGGAGGACAGGTCAGTGTGTGTGGGGGCAGAGAGGTGTATGTGGGGAGGGCAGGTGAGTGTGTGTGTGTGCAGGGAGGGCAGGTGGTGTGTGAGGGGGAGGGCAGGTGTGTGGGGTGTATGTGGGTGGGCAGGGTGGGTGTGTGTGGGGGAAGGGGTGGAGTGTGGGGAGGGAGGTGTGTGTGTGGGTCAGAGGGGGGGGGTGTGTGTGGGTGGGCAGGGGTGTGTGTGGGTGGGCAGAAGTGTGTGTGGGGGGCAGGGGGTGTGTATGGGTGGGCAGGGGTGTAGGGGGGGGCAGGGTGTAGGGAAGGGGTGTCAGGGGCCAGGGATGTGGGGGGCAGGATGTAGGTGTGGGGAGCAGGGGTGTGAGGGACAGGGGTGTGAGGGGGCAGGGGTGTGGGGGCAGGGGGTGTGGGGGGCAGGGTGTGGGGGGCAGGGGTGTGTGGGGGTGAGGGGGTGTGGGGGCTGGGGTGTGGGGGCAGGGGTTGGAGGGGCGGGGTGTGGGGGGGGCAGGGGTTGTGGGGGGGGGGGCCCAGGGGTGGGGAGACAGAGGTGTGGGGCAGGGGGGTGTGGGGAGGCAGGGGGTGTGGGGAGGGCAGGGGTGTGGGGAGGCACAGGGGGGGTGTGGGCAGGGCAGGGGTGTGAAGCAGGGCAGTGTGGGTGGGGCAGGGTGTGGGGGGTGTGGGCAGGGGTTGTGGGCAGGCAGGGTGTGGGGGCCAGGGGTGTGGGGGGAAGGGGTGTGGGGGAAGGGGTGTGGGGGCAGGGAGGTGTGGGGGAGCAGGGGTGTGGGGAGTGGGGTGCTGGAGGCAGGGGGGAGGCAGGGGTGTAGAGGCAGGGGTGTGGGGAGGCAGGGGGGGTGTGGGCAGGGCAGGGGGTGTGGGGGGCAGAGGTGTGGGGGCAGGGGTGTGGGGGCAGGGGGTGTGGGGGGCAGGGGGTGTGGGGGGGTGTGGGGAATGGGGGCAGGGAAGGGGTGTGGGGGGCAGGGGTGTGGGGGCAGGGTGTGGGGGACGGGGGTTGGCAGGGGGTGGGCGGTGTGGGGGGGTGTGGGGGCAGGGGTGTGGGGGCAGGGGGTTGTGGGGGCAGGGTGTGGGGGTGGGGCAGGGGTGTGGGAGGTGTAGGGGCAGGGGTGTGGGGGCAGGGGGTGTGGGGGGCAGGGGGTGTGGGGGCAGGGGTGTGGGGGCAGAGGGTGTGGGGGGGCAGGGGTGTGGGGGGCAGGGGTTGTGGGGAGGCAGGGGTGTGGGGGGCAGGGGTGTGGGGAGGCAGGGTGTGGGGGGGCAGGGGTGTGGGGGGGCAGGGGGGGGTGTGGGGGCAGGGAATGGGGTGTGGGGGTGTGGGGGGCAGGGGGGAAGGTGTGGGGAAGGGGTGTGGGGGGTGTGGGGGGTGTGGGGGCAGGGGTGTGGGGGCAGAGCTGTGGGGGCAGGAGAGCAGGGGTGTGGGGGAGGCAGGGGTGTGGGGAGGCAGGGGGTGTGGGGAGGCAGGGGTAGGCAGGGCAGGGGTGTGGGGGGAGCAGAGGGTGTGGGTGTGGGGAGCAGGGGTGTGGGGAGTAGGGGGGTGTGGGGGGAGAGGTGTAGGGCAGGGGTTTGGGGGGTGTGGGGGAAGGGGTGTGAGGGCAGGGGTGTGGGGGCAGGGGTGTGGGGGGAGCAGGGGTGTGGGGGGCAGGTTGTGGGGGCAGGGGTGTGTGGGGGGCAGGGTGTGGGGGCAGGGGTGTGGGGGACGGGGGGTGTGTGGGGCAGGGGTGTGTGGGGACAGGGTTGGGGGCAGGGGGTGTGGGGGCAGGGGTGTGGGGGCATGGGGGCAGGGGGGTGTGGGGGCAGGGTGTAGGGGGGTGTAGGGGGGTGTAGGGAGACGGTGTGGGGGGCAGGTGTGGGGGGCAGGGGTGTGGGGGGGCAGGTGTAGGGGGGGTGTGGGGAAGCAGGGGGTTGTGAGGAAGCAGGGTGTGGGGGTAAAGCTGGGGTAAGCTAAGGCAGGATGGGGGAAGTAGGGGTATGAGAGGGCAGTGGTGTGGGTGAAGGCAGGGTGGGTGCGCGGCGCCAGGTGGGTGAGGTTGGGGCGTGAAGCAGCATCAAACTCACCGCCGTTGCTGACGACCAAAATATCTTGATATGAATCACTGTTCATGATTCATCTTCCTTTATAAATTCATTACCGCTTACCGCCAAGACTGATTAATATATGAGTTTTTATTTCCTAATAACTGTACCGTACACGTTGCAATGACTAAATTCTCTTAAGAATCAGCATAATGGAACGGGAGTTAGGGGGTTCGTTTTTGTTGGGATAAACATGGGCTCAGAGTTTCCTGGAGTGAGCCACGCCCCGTGAATATCTCCCCTGCCACCCACCCCGCGCCTCCTCCCTCCCTCCCTCCCTCAACTCTCCCTCGCCCTTCCTCACACACACTGCCTCTACCACCCTCACACAACACTCCAACCTCTTCTTCCCTCCCCGCCCTTCCTCTTCCTACATACCTACATTACCTAACCTGAGCCCTGTCATCACTATCGCCCCCCGCCATAACCACTCGTCATAACGCTTCACCACACACCTTGGCAGTGCATCAACTATCGTCATCATTATCTTAACAAACTGCCACAAACAATTAAGGTTGTCACATTGCCGTCCACCACAACACCACCTCATAACCTAACAACGGCGGGTAGGTAGGTAGGAGTAACGGAAAACTTTTTTTAATACATCACATTTTATAGACTGGAGAAAGCCGAGTTCACTAAGTATCAACCGAATGTTAAGCAAGAATGGACCTGGTTTGTGCTGGGATGGGTGACCGCCTGGCATAAGAACCTGCATGTTTGTATAGTATATTGTTGTTTGCTATTCCGTTGATGTTTGTGAAGATGACTCCTGTGATAACCGATAGTAATATGAAGAATAAGTGTCCAGATGTTTGTCTCAAATTTGGTGTAATTATATATATATATATATATATATATATATATATATATATATATATATATATATGGTGAGTCATAAGTCAGGTCCAAAGGAAATTTTCATGTGTTGTTTAAGTTTTGTTTATGTTTCTGATAAATACTAAGAAATGTCTGACTCCACGAGGTACAGACACTCACAAGAGGAAGGAAAGGTAACGAGTATTTATAAAAGCATTAGCAGTCTGCCTCTTGCTTCCTTAGTGGTGTCAGAACAGGAAGTAAGGGTGTGTGTGTTCCTTGTTTCCGTGTTGTGTACTAGATATAGAAGTAAACTGTACATTTACTGATACTCGACAAATAAGTACAAGATTTAACCATTAATATAATTAGTCCTTATAGTCATAGAGTTATTAACAGCAACTTCACGCATATAACTACACAGGACAATAATATGTTTCACCTCAAAATTCCTGAGGAAACTTCAAGAAGATTAAGGACATTTGGAGCTTTAGTTAAGGAAATTAAGGAAGGTCCGCATGGAAATACTGCAACACCCACATACCAAGTGTGACGACTGTAAGGCACAGCTGGGAGGCGGTAAATCTAGACCTGGACAGACGGACAAACAGCGAAGTTTAACAACATTACAATATTAATACAACTAGTAATTCATTACAGTGAAGATATAATGATAACCTTATAGTGACAGAGGAACGATTGTCTTCAAATATTAAATAATTAGTCAAAACTCTTCATTGCCTCAAATACAGCATTTACCAGGTAACACCTATAATGACTGACTCGCAGGTGAAGAACATGTAACAATATATTAACTTTATCAAAGAGAAAGTTACACACACAAAATCCTCCAACAAATAATGAAAGTTAATCTTAAACAAATAAACATTTAGTCTGTAAGTATCCAGGGTTGGCAAAAAGAGTCACTTTAACACAAATATATTTTTGGCTCATACAACTCTATTTCCTTCTAATTTCTTCAACGTCACATAATAGTAGTTTTTAGATGAGTTGTAGTATGACGCTGCTGTAGTGTGAGACCCACGTGGCCGGCCAGTGTGAACTACGGACGGTAGAGGCTGTGAGAAATATAAATCTCTTGAGGGTAAAAACTGAACTTGTACCCTGCTGCACTTTATATGGGTAGGCTAAGTTGGCTCACCATCATCCCTGCCGCCGCTACCACCACCCTCCTGTCTCACCCATTCCCTCCCACCTCTCTTCCATTCTGACTCACCAATGCCAGCCTAACCTCACTGCCTCTTCCCTAGCCCACATTGCCCCCTGCCTGGCCCACATTGCCCCTTGCCTGGCCCACATTACCTCCTGCTTGGCCCACACTACTTCCTGCCTGGTCCAAACTGCCTGCTGCCTGGCCCACACTGCCTCTTGCCTGGTCCACACCAGCCTAACCTCACCCACTGCCTCTTCCCTTGCCCACGCTGCCTCCTGCCTCATTCACTCCCACTACATTACCGAATACCTAGTGCCCACTCCTCCCCTAACCTCACCAACTCCCCCTAACTTATCCTCCCACTAACTTCACCCCTCCCTAACCCATTCCCTAACCTCCCCCTAACACCGTACCTGATTTTACCGCTTTATTTTACAAAAAGGAAAAAAAAAATACTGTGTTCTGGTCAATATAAACACTGACATTGAGTACAGTACCACAGTAACCTCTCAATGAAAGAGCATAAATGTTAAGAAGAAGTACCGTTTTCATGTCTGGTAATACAATTCAGTTCATAACTCATATGCTGTTATACAGGACATATTTACGGTGAAACTATGGGCAAGTTTCTTTAAGCCATTTGCCTCTGTCTACCCAGCAGCAATTGGGAACCTGGATGTTAATCGATTTGCGGATCGTATTCAGGGTAATGGTTAGCCAGTGCAGTTGGCGAGTTGCCCGGTCTTCTCGGACTATTCCTTGACACGGTCATGCAGCTCGTTAACTTAGGGTGTGGTTGTTGTGCTGGCGACAGCTTCTACACCTTAAACAAATTCACACCTAGGTGGCCCTTGGGCCGGCCATCCTCGTTACACGAGGGGCAACCATTATATTTGGGGTCCATGAAGTAACTTTGAAGCTCTGTAAGAAGTGTATTAAAACTAGATAGAAAGGGTGAGGTGAGGTGAGTGGTTATGAGGTGGGTAAACACGGGCCCGGCCACTCTACTGGTCCATCAACATCAACACTTGCCTCCACCTGTTCAGTTGTGGTTCTTTCATTTATCACTACAATAATTTTCAGCGTTTTTTTTTAAGGAAATTAAGGGATACAAGTTAATGATATTATGAGTTATTACAAGTTTATTCCTCAGTGTTGTTTATATGTTCATAATATATTCTTATACAATATTTGAGGTGAAGGATAAAGGTGTAAATTATAACACCTCGATGTTGTTTATCAGTGATGCAGGTAGACAGCCGTGTTGACATAATGATCCTTCTCCTCTATGTAAAGATATAACTATGTTTCTCGCATTAGTGCCACCTTGACTTGACGCAATCCCGACAGCGCTTCAAAACACACGGTCGTGTCTTTCCGTAAATAAATTACCATCTTTATCCATAGTGAGCCAAGTTAGTGGTGAGCTCACCCTTGAGGCGGATGGGGGATCTTCCTACCTGTGTGTGTGTGTGTGTGTGTGTGTGTGTGTGTGTGTGTGTGTGTGTGTCACTGAAATTTGCCATCCATCCACTAAACTTATTTTAATCCATAAAACTTTGTAAGAGGAAGAAACACAGATGCAATATTCCTCCAATTTTAATGAATAGTTTATATCTAAATATAACAATTACCGTTATGCTATTATATTGATGTTACGAATCATGAATAAAATAAAATTATCAATATTATTGTTACGCAAACCTCAAGTTAATTAATAACTAAGGAACGTACAGTATTCAACACGAACCGACCTTACCTAACCTGTAACCTAAAGTAACGTAACCTAACATAGGAACGTACGGTATCCAACACTAACCTAACCTATCGTAACCTAACCTTACCTAACTTAACCTAATTTTACCACACTAATCTCATTTATGGTGAAGTACAGCTAGGTTAGGTTAGGTTTGACTGGCAGGTGTTGTATGCATCCCTAAATTATTTACCCAGCAGCATCCCACGTGTGTTTGTTTACAAGGACCAGCTGCACTTCCTCTGGTGGATGTCATAAGTTTACGGCCGTTTTGAATACTGTTTTCGCTCATCAGAATAAACTTTAGAATGCATACAGATTGTTTTGGAGAATTTGTATCATATAATTTGCGATGTGTTAAGAATGAAGCGCTACAAGTACTAATATTATCATAATTGTTGATATTCTCTGTTTATTCCTGCAAGAGTTCCCCGTTACGTGAGGTGTTTTACGGTGGTGTGTGTAATAAACTATACCTAAACCGGGAAACAACGCATTAGGGCATTTTATACAGAGGAAAACTTGGCCTCGGGTTTATGTCAATTGCGGATTGGAAATATATTCCTTAAACGTGAACAAATCCTTAATTTAGCCTAAGTTTCTTGAGAATATTATTGGTGACGATTTGGGTTAGAATAAACAGTCACCACATCATCATCATTATCATTATTATATATTTGATTTATTATTAACATCATTAATATTACTATAGATCACCTTCAACCATTCCAGCAGAGTATATTCCCTTCCTTCATGTCATCTCTCAACCATTCCACCAGACTACATCCTAACTCAACCTAACCAACTCTTCTTCTCGTCCATGTATTATTTCTAGACAACTATGTTCTCCACATCCTGTTAACCCCACATGTTACTGCTCTCAAGAACACCATTTATGTTACTTCTAATTTTCTTTCTTCTTTTTCTTCCATCTACACATTAAGTTCCATGCGTATATAATGTCGGTCGGGTTAACAACTACTCTGTATATACCTTATCTTTGGCTTCCTGGACATCAGTTCTCTCTCACCACACATTCATCATCCCTCCTCCATACACTCCGACATTTAACTCATCATTCTTTCAGTCTACGACAGCCCTTATCACCCAATATGTATAACAATTCTAATGGTAAACTGTAGCTGCCAACTTTTACTTTAAGTTTGCTCAAATGTTTCTCATCAACACCCTGCCTACCGCTACACATGATGACGTCACTGAGGAAGGAGGGAGGCACCTTAATAATGCAGCAGCAAATTTTGTTCACTTCATCTATTTATCTGCCATTATGAAGTAGTGTCATATTACCTCGACGTAAGATTTTTATTTATTTATTTATTTTTTGATTAAGAGACGAGGATAACTTACCAAGATGAAATAATTAGAATGCTGGATGTTTCCATGAGCGAGAGAGAAGCTGTAGGGTAAACACCAGTGTCTCTCTGTCATCAACCTGAACCATTATACTTCGTCCACAACCTCTGTACACCATAGAGGGATAATATATTAGTAACGTGACACACACACACTACACGGGGTGTTGTCCTCCACCAAGTTTAGTGTTATGCCTCACAGTGATCTTTATAGAAAAATATTCCTTTAAGGTGTCATGAGATATCGCCAACAGTGAACGGAACCAAAAGAAGAGTGGGTGGTGGTAGACTAATCCAGGTGGTGGCGGTGGGTGGCGCGGAGCCGCCCTGCCGCCCATAGTGCCAGTGAGGTATAGTGCCGCGCCCCAGTGCCCTACCGACGGCCCTCCAGTGCACAGCCCACCTCCACGGCTCGCACACGAACGCTCCCGTCGCCCCGACTACCGTGAAGGTGTGAACGAATTGTTGTTTGTGTTCCCTCGTAGGTGACCCTATAACTAAGCCAGGATGCCTGCCCACTCCACCGGACATTCGACCGTCTCGGTCACCAAGACTTCCTACAAGTCTGGTAACAAGTCTCCGGAGTTCACCTCCTCCTCCCTCACTTCTTATGCTCAGAGCTCTGCACTCGAGGGGTACAAGTACAGTGCAAGTATATGTTACCCTTAAACTGTTTTGTTGCAGATTCGCGCGCCTTATCGGTAGTGTCATGTGACGCGCGAACCGCTTATTAAAGAAACTCGGCTGCGAGGGCGACAAAATGCCGCGCCGCGCTCCGCCTTGTTCAATCAACGTTATCACGGAACTGTTCCTACTCCCTCTTTTATATTTGAACCAAAAAATGAAAATAATAAATTCCCGCCACTAAGGAACAGATCTAACAAGACTTGAAATGCTAAGAAATTTCACCTAAACAATATGTGATAATTTACTGAGGGGTGAGTAAGGTCTATCACAGGTAATGCTGCAGGGACCGGGAATACTGTCGAGCTTTACTTGCTGAAGTCAAGTACAAAAAAAGGGAGGAAAATAACTGGGAAGTGACGAGGAAAAGTACAGCTGAGGAGGAAAGTGACTTAAGAGAAAGTGACGGGACTTAGAACAGGGAGGAAAGTGACATGAGAGAGTGACGAGGAGATAGTTTCAAAAGTGTCTCAGAATGAGTAGCAAGAGAATTACAACTGCAGAATGAAGCAAATGTGAATGAGTGACAAGAGTTAAAACTGCAGAAGGAATCACTGTGTGAGTGACAAGGGAGTTACAACTGCAGGATGAAGCACGCGTGAGTGAGTGGACCAAGGAAGCAATACAGGAGTTCCCAATAATACGATAAAAGTCTTAGGAGCAGCAAGATACTTTCAAGAACAGAGCCAGCAAGACCTGACCAGCATCAAGCATATACTGAACTCTCCTGGTGACAAAACCCATTCTGTTCGGCAATTGCCTGCAAGTATCTCGAGATTAGCACCGCCTTTCCTGATTCTAGCACTAACTCGAGGCCAGCTCTATCTAATTCAAGGCCAGCACTATCCAACTCGAGGCCGGCACTATCTAATTCGAGGCCAGTATTATCTAACTCGAGGCCAGCACTATCTAATTCGAGGCCAGCACTATCTAACTCGAGGCCGGCACTATCTAATTCGAGGCCATCACCTGCCTTTCTCGAAGCCAACACCACCTGTCTCTCTCGAGATCAAAACCACCTGTCCATCTAGAGACCTACATCACCTGTCCATCTAGAGACCCTACCACCTATCCATCTCGAGACCAACATCACCTGTCCATCTCGAAACCTGCACTACCTGTCCATCTCGAAGGCAACACCACCTATCCATCTCGAGACCTGCACCACCTGTCTATCTCGAGACCTACACCACCTGTCCATCTCGGACCTACACCACCTGCCCATCTCGAGACCTACACCATCTGTCCATCTCGAAGCCAACACCACCTGTACATCTCAATACCAACACCACCTGCCCATCTCGAGACCTACACCATCTGTCCATCTCGAGACCACCACCTGTCCATCTCGAGACCAACACCACCTGTCCATCTCGAGACCAGCACCATCTGTCCATCTCGAGACCAACACCACCTGCCCATCTTGAAACCAACACCAGCTATATCTCTTTCGAAGCCAAAACTCATGTACACTTGGTGATAGGGCTGGAAGAATCTACAAGTGAATTCTGTACCAAAGCCCAAAGGTTGGTCCCCTGGAGGGTGACTACCAGTTATTATGAGTGGCAAGCGTCCAAACTGTTTCTTGCGCCTTCTCCACCCACGCCTGCTCCTCTCACCTCCCCCTCACCCCTCCCTTCACCCCTGGTCCCCCATCACTCCCTCCTTCATCTACCTCCCCTTCACCCCACTCCCCTTATCCCACTACCCTCACCCCACCTCACAGTTCCTCTCACCCCACTCGCCTCCCCTCACCCACCTACCTACTCCCTCCCCACCCACCCCTCCCCACCCACCTACCCACTCCCCTCACCCACTCATTCCCCCTCACCCCACCATCTAAATTTGCTTTTCTACACTCACTCCGTCCCCCACAAGGAAATTATGTTACATTCCTATATAAGGCGTCTCAGTCAAGGCGAAGAATGTTAAATTGCCTCAGACTTCCTGGTTTATCAACATTCAACTGTTCGTCACATCCCCGTTAAAAATAAATACTCGCAAAGACTATAAAGGCAAGAGGAACGGGCAGCCTCGAGTACACACACACACACATTCACTTGGTTGTTCAATGCCACAAAACTCTCTTCATTTTCCTCTCTTCTCCTTCCTTCTCTAATATTTTTAAAGGTTTATAGTATTCTATATTAAAACAAAAAGTAAGTACATGTAAACAACTACATTTGAGGAATCCTGGAATAAAACCTGGATACCTGTAACATTATGTATGCAAGGTTTTTAAGTTCAAAAAACTATATATAACAGAATAATATATAATACCAAGTGGATTGATTGGGCAGTAAGAGTAAATAATGTTACAAAATGAGAAATAATCACGGTCAGAGGCTGAAAAATACCTACCGGGTATAGCTATTTTTTGGAAGTTAATTTTTCAAGAGTTTTGTCAATTTTTACTACTATAACACTACTACTACTACTACTACTACTATTATACCCAAATATTATGGAAATAATTGTATGAAACATAATAATCGGTGGTTCCTTTGATAACTGACTATTAGCAATCTTGCGTCTCACTACCGCGGTTGTTTCAGACACAGTGACAATAAATTACTCTTCAATTATTTCTCTTTTGAATAAGTCGCTATTTTGTGGACACTTTTCTTACTTACAGTTACAAGTCCTTCCGAAAATGTCCGACAGTGTGTGTGTGTGTTGTGGAGGTGTTGGGCCGACGGGGGGTTGTCAGTGTTCAGGCGTCAACGAGAATGTAAATCAAAACTTTAGAAACAGACATCACCAGCGACCAACTCTTGACTGCGGACTATTGCTGTGCACATTTGAATCATCATTTATATTCAAGCCATAACTTTATTATTCAAGGTTCTTTTAACTTCCAAATATTTACGTTTCATTTTCTATTTTATATTCAAGTGTAGATCATCGAAATTCCTTCTTCATACAGTAAATTGGGGCAACTGACCCGGCCTTCCTACATAAAGTGACATAATTCCTGTAGTTCTAAACGGCGAAAGCTTGCGCGTTAGCGGAATTTGTCATGATACTAAAACTATCAACACCACAACATATTTTACTTGTGCATTATATATTCCTCCCATCTTCAGCACAAAAAGACAACGTTCTTCACACAACTGTCTGGAAAAAATCGCAGAAGAAAATTACTACAATCGCTACACAATCGGTGGTATGGGCGAGACTGTAGTCCCACTATTGTGTTCAAGTGTTGACAAAACTATTTATGTTGATGTTCAATTGACCGTTTTTTCACGACCCATCAGGTTAGAAAACTTATAGCTGGTATCTACAAAAAACAATCTTTTATATTTACCTAAAACAATACTGAATAAATCTAGTTAGTTATTCTTCACATTGCTTCCATTATTTATACATTGTATGGACGACGGTAATAAAGATTCCTAACTCGGATAGTAATAGTGTCAAATATCCCCCTAACCTTTCTTACAAGTGTGCAGGAAAGGGGGAGGAGGGTGAGGCGGGGTACAAGTGAGCGTTACTTCCATTGTGGTGATCAATTAAGCTATCAGTGTGAGCCAGACGGGTTATGACTTCCGTGGTCCATCCTCGTCACTTCTTACCTCCTACCATTGTTTGCCTTCACTAGATATTATCGTACTGCTCTTATGTTGTTTAGTACAGATATTAAGGTAAATTAATAATAATAATAAAATAACAATAACAGCCTTTTAGCTGTTCCTCGGGGTAGTTTATTATACAAGTGACTTAACCTCTTCACTACGAGGATGACCATTTTTAATGTAAAGTTCTGCTAACACGAGACGATTATATTCGGCAGAAGAGGACGACCCCGTACACAAGGGGTTAGTAAACTATCTTAACTAAGGTCTGCATCAACTTTTTCTAAGGACTTATTCACCTGGCAGATGTCGATGCCGTTCCTTCAGACAGTAAATAACGGGGTATTGCACTTCCTACTAGCTGACTTGGTGGATTATGAGCAGTTTGGCAGCGGGTTCGGTGGGTCGGGTGAGTTAGATACGTTAGATCACCAGAAGGGGCGATTAGTTGGAAAACGGGGTGGGCTAGCGGAGCTTGTGGATGAGTGGGCTGTTGAGATCCTGGAGGGAAAGGTTAGTGGGAGGATAAGTGGATGGATGATAAAGTTGAAGGGTGGATAGGAAGGTTAGCTGTGGTGGGTGATAGGATTGATAGGAAGATGGATGGTTGGGCGGGTGAGTGACAGGGTTGGAGAAGGGGTGGGGTGGGTGGGTGGGCAGGTGGGATGGGTGGGTGGTGGGGGGGGTGGGTGGGTAGGTGGGGGTGGGTGGGTGGGTGGGGTTGGGGTGGGGTGGGGAGGTGGGGTCGGGTGGGTGGGTGGACGGGTGTAGGAAAACAGGGAGCACCTCCACCAATATAGCTAGTTGCGTGAGGACGGTTTTAGCCGTGGTGTGAGGCGGCACCTGGCCAGGCCTCACTCTCGCCTCACCATGATGAGGTACACTCGCTATGTATTTAAAGATAGTAATTTTCCTCTAAAATTCTTGGTGTTGGCGGCTGTAGGTTGGGACCGACTGTAGACGTCCTTGTGCGTCCCTGCCCTGCCCTGCCCTGCCCTGCCTTGCCTTGCCCCGCCCCGTACCCCCACTCCAGGCTATATGCAAATTAACTGTCACCGATATGTAATGATAACATGTAATGCCAGGTTTATGTAAAGCTAATTATGTTAATATTGTCTGACATTGTATATAGCAAATTATCTTAATATACCTTAATAACACGTTAAACCTTGTATCTTTACACCCCAGGTACTGTGTATTGTATATACTGTACAGCCTTATACAGTATATATTAATAGTTATGGTATACATACTTATATCTCAACACAATTGTCAAGTCAAATAAGTCTGTTCTAAGCGGTAGGTTATTTTTTCACCAGTCTGCGTTACCAAAAGAGTTAAGTCTCCGTTTTCTTTAAAGGACTGGGCAGGCAAGGCATTACAGAGAACGTATATAAACACGGCGTACAGAACACACTACCCTCCGAGGATATCATTAATATGGTTACTATGAAGGCTCCATAACAGTATATCTAGATCTTATTATTTACCATTAATGATGCAGTAGCTGACCTCCCATTTACAAATTCCCACTGTACTGTTTGTTACTGAAGAGTCGATTTTCTTACATGTGATCTACTATACAATCCGCAATCTTGCAAGGTGATACCTACGAGCAAGAGCCGTAACATCCTTATTATCCGCCTTGAATGGTGCTGTTGTCTTTGTAATTTGTTCATATGAGTGTTCCCCCTCTGTGACTGCTTGTACAACGACATTCATACCGGATTAAAGCCTCCTCTTCACACTGTAACATATGAATATTGGAATTTGGTTCAGGGCAAATGCCCCACAAAGATTTTTCTCAAAATAAAGCATTCAGTTGGTTACTTGTTTTTGTGTTTATTCCTCGATATTGAATTCTAACTAAGTTTATATCTTACACTCTTGAGTTTCACTTTCACAATACGTTATTTATCTCATCTGACAAAGTCTTTGGACGTAAGATGCGGGATTTCAATTACACCAATTTGTTAGACAGACAAAACTGGAACGAGATTTACACACGGCGGCATACGTTTCTTGTCACGTATTACAATATTTTATATTTTTTTATTGACTCAATGTATTACTAACCAATTAATGTTCTGTTGAGGAAGTCTAGGATAGTTAAATGCATTGTTCTACGAGTTAAATTTAACCACAAACTATTTATTGCTGCTGATGAGTCTTCCAGGGTGTTTATTATGTCACCAAGTATCAGTTTACAAGTTGTTCAGTCGGTTCATCTGTTCTTTGATACTTTGTTATGAACTTTATCATCCAATGCTATTAATGGAAGAGCACGGAGTGCCCAGAGTAAAGGACCTAATCGGAATTAAGTATATAAGATCTTTGTTAAGTTACCTTTGGTCGAATCGACTTACCGTACTGTTTACGATTGTTTGTATACCTGCACAAAGTTACACATTCTATACTTGCACTTTCTATATACATGCTGAATCGATGTAAACTGTACTGTACTATACTGCACTGTACTGTACTCAGCAAGAGACAAAGCCCTATCAAACACAACGTAAACTAACGATTTCGGGTTTTGTTAAGTTTCCTTAGATTAGTTACTTCAGGACTGGCTATTTCGTTTCCTCTATGCTATAAATAAACAAACGTTAGCCAACACATTGCCACCATTTGATGTATGAGGCGAAGCGTTAAAGCGGTGATACACTTTTTTTTTTACGTGAGAAATCGAGCGTCAAAGTTTTTCAACATGAAAAGAAGGAACACCAAATACTGTTGGATTTTAATAAACAAATCATTACTTTGCAAGTAAAAATACGGTCACATTTGCAGAAATAAACACAAATGGCTCGAACTTAAAACGTATTATAACATGAATATTACTATTAATATTAAATAACAACTTCTGTTAACACTTACAATGTCTGCTGGTACTCGTCCCCTTGTGAGGGAGGGTTGGTGACGATGGAAAGTGTCATACTATCCATGACGCGAGACTGCGTTTCACCTCATTTGAACTCAGCTTGGACAAACAGTCGTTTTACTGGTTAAAGTCTCTTATAGCCCAAAACTTGTCGGAAATAACCATAACCTTCTCCATGCCTACATTACTAAATTAGGCACAAGCACACGCAGGCCACAACACAGTGGTTCAGTTTTACAACTACTATAAGTTCACCTCTATTCCTTTTTTCTTTGCTGTCACAACAAACCAGCTCCCCACATTCTTCTTACGTTTCCATGAATATAGAGACTGGTTATCAATATCCGGGGAACTCATTATTCACGAATATTAAGCACAAAATACACCAGGAGCGAACAGAACTACTGCTCAAGGTACGTAAACATTAAACTACATGTCGGAGGCTCACACTAGACGCTCATTGGCTGGCGGCATCTCGAGGCTACGCTGATTGGCCGCTGATGTGAGGGACCCTCAGACTAGCTCCCAAGAGCGTATTTTTAATATTCTACCCACCAGGACAACACTAGAATTTTAGAAGGATAATATGATCGGCGGGTTTCTGTCCCCACACCATTCTCGAGCCTTGAGCAAGGTTATGGGATTATGGGACAATGGAAAACATAATTTCGCAGCCATAGCGGGCTCGTTCACTGTCCGCAACGCCTCAGTGTTCTTTAAATTTCGATAAAGAAAAAAAACTCTAAAAATACGAACAAGAAATTTATATTTGTAAATGCGATTAAAAGCAGTAGAAAATGATCCACTTTAGCTCTCCGTTCTACTTCTTGTTATTTTTAGACGGTTTGTGTTAATGGATTTGATAAAGGTTAGGACCCCAAAGTGTCGTCCACCTGTAGTTTCAGCACCGCAGCCAAAGACTATAATATGAAAGACGGGAGAGCATCTGACTTTACCTCTAAAAAAAAAAAACGTGAGCCACTGAGCTCCAATCAACGCTCTCTGTTGGCAACGCGGCTAACTAAAACACTGTTCCCATGGTAACCAGCTTAGTGAGCTATGTTTCACGTTTTATCGTTGCTATAATAACATCATATAGAATTTACTGTATGATATTGTATATGTGTGTATATATATATATATATATATATATATATATATATATATATATATATATATATATATATATATATATATATATATATATATATATATATATATATGTGTGTGTGTGTGTTTGTGCGCACATTAAGAACGTCACGGCAAAGACGTCAAGGTAATATTCATTACCTTGACGGCTTTGCCGTGACGTTCTTAATGTGTACACACATACACATACAATATCACACAATGTATTCTATATGATCAATGATATATAACAACTTGAAAACGTGAAACACAAGCTCAGGGTGATCTGTTTTTGTGAAAGTGCATACAGCACACGGGTGATGATGACACCCACGCCTTGCACACTAACGCCATCTGTTGATCCCGCGGCCAACTATATGCTATGTGCCCATCGGTTTTAGCCTTGCTTTCCTGTCTTTCTTATAATAGTCTTTGACAGCTCTTCATGTGATCCATCAATTTGTGTTTTAAAAACATTCGATCATTGTCACTCAACTTTACTTATGTACAGAGAAAGTAAGTTTGCTTTTACTTGGCTGTGAGTAATAAATTCATATACCATAATTTTTCTTGAGACCTTTACCACAAATCATAATTTTTACTCTTGGAGTCCTGTTTCATATATTTACTGCACCCGCATTTTTTTTTTTTACATCATAATGTAAAGGGGCCTAGTTATTAAGTAGTAGAAGTTGTTATCCCATTAAATATTAATACATCAGTGTGGGAATGATAAAATTTAATAGTATATAGCACAACTAAGCTTCAACAGCTAAGAACTTGACTCGTGAAAACTAGATTAGTCAGTTTTGTGTACTCGTCACAATTAGTGTTGATATTTTAATGCATTATTGAGTTTTAACGCTAAGGTCTATGAGGGTTTATGCAAGACACGTGACTACAGACGTTAAAACTTGAGAAATGTAACCTTGTTCTTTCAGAGCCCAGATTGAATACATTATTATGTATTCGCTCAACTTTGCTTGGCTTTCACATTAAAACAAAAGCTGTTACCAAAATGATGGTTAGGTTTAATACGGCTCAAAAATGTATCGCTTCTGTAGAGAGATGTAAAAAAAAATCAGCGTAATACATGAGAACATTGACAAAGCCAAGAAACAAGGCTGGTGTGTTCTCACCTGTAGGTTGACGGCAACTGTGGATGAGTAACTAGTATGTGACATTGTTGCTACACCCTCATGTATTATACAAGGCGTAGTAATTGTATAGACATATCCCAGACTGTATATGGGAAGTGATATAGTATTCAAGCACTACTTATGGCTGGAGGGTTGGCAGTAATGTTTCACCTTTCTTTCTGGCTGAGGAAGTGACGCTGCAGTTGCACCTGCATTACACCATTATCATTTGCAGGTGTTTGAATATTTACAATACCTCACTGAATAATTCCTCTTCCTTTACAAAATTTGATATGATAAAATTCCAAGGTGCAGGAAGGTGTTATAGACTATAAGGCCAGGGAAGAGCATGAGAGGGTGAGTGTGGAGTATCGTCACCACACCTCCTGCATGAACAACTGCCAACACTTACGAGGGAAATATACACTCACGCCAACAGTGCCAAATTAACACAGTGATTTTGTAGAGCAGATATATTTACATGTGGCTGATATTATTAAGCAATGGGGATCTGACTGTAACCGCCATCCGGGCGGTTAAAGGGTGTAATTAGACTCGTCACGTTAAACTCGAACATAATAATTCGGTCAAACCTGTTGAATACAATTCATTTTAGTATTTCAAATAAATCATACATAGGCAATCACATAAATGTCTAATCCAATATATATTTACATAACAATCATAGCTATGTAATTAGTTTAATCTTAACACTTACAAGGAGTACTTAATTTGCCATATTTTTATGTTGTCACAATGATAAACGATGCAATGGACACAGTCTACCTGTGTACACAATAAATACAAATTAAACTTACGTGTTGAAAGTCTTCAGGAGAAACAGGTTAGGTGTTGGTGCTGTGATGGGGATAGCTACAGTGAGGCTGGCGGTGCCTTGCTGGGCATCACGTGGTCAAGCCAGCAATTCAAACTCGTTGCGTCAGGCGTATTATACGCAAACAACCTCCCCTTACACCACCCAACACCTCAACTTACTCGGAGTCTCTCATCTGCTTCCATCTCAACACTATATACTGTATACGGGCAGGCACACCCAATATACATGACATGAGTTACAGCCTAACATAACGTTTGTTTATATGTCATCATAATTCAGTACCGCTTGCGGTAACATTGACATTTGAAAATGGAAAACAAAGTACATATTTTGAAAGGTTATGTACTCCACCTTTAAAGAAGAGCTTTATGTGAAAGTGAAGTAATACAGTAAGGTTTGGGTGTCAAGATGTTTAAGGCTCAAGTTGTATTCTGCGACAAAGTTGGGTTTCAGAGTATTACAGTAATGTATGCACGACCCATTCCCTGGGTGTTGGCGGACCGCACGCCGGAAATTATTCTTGCCTGTACGTTGACAGTGTCATACACATGGAAATTCCTTCCATGCAGTCAGATGCAGAAATTGGCATTTCTGTAAACTAGAAGAACAATATGACTTTCTTTGATGATATTCACTTTTGTAAATAAATATGCGTCTCTTTTACTAATAAAAACATTGGCTCAAAAAAACAGTGACTCACTCATGAAACAGAACAAACCCGGCTGATACATTATTCAATACGACACTAAAACAAAACCCACCTCATAACACCAGCACTGATTTTATACCTGAAGCCAAGCGCCTGAACCATTGCCAGGATTTATCACCTGTATACAATGACTACTGTCTTACTGATGGGAGAAATATAGGACACACACACACACACACACACACACACACACACACACACACACTCTTCCCAAATTATTCTCAATGATACAACTCATAGTATTACCCCAAAGTAGATGAATACTTTGTAACACTTTAATGCTTATACAGTAATTGGATTTTAACAAGAAAAGTAGGAAAAACAAGTCGTTTTCTAGGTGGTATTTACAGGTTACGTTATGTAAAGTTACCAGCAAAAGTTCTCCTGCAGCCCTGTGTAACAAGTTTGTGGGAGGACTTTTGCTAGCAAATGTACCTTCACGACATGACATGTTTATATAAATACTGAGGTGAATCTTTTGACCAGAGAAACAAAAGAAAATTAAATTGAGGGAAAATAGTCAGGTATTCCCCGGCCCAAACTTAGACTGATAATTAACTGGTCTCACATTTCTTGAAATATTCTCATAAATCCTTAATTACGAGGATAGTTATGGTGGTGATGGTGGTAGTTATTATGGTGGTGATGGTGGTGGTTATTATGGTGATGGTGGTAGTTATTATGGTGGTGATGGTGGTGGTTATTATGGTGGTGATGGTGGTGGTTATTATGGTGATGGTGGTAGTTATTATGGTGGTGATGGTGGTAGTTATTATGGTGGTGATGGTGGTGGTTTATTATGGTGGATGGTGGGTGGTAGTTATTATGGTGGTGATGGTGGTGTGAATTATTATGGTGGAGGTGGAGATGGTGGTTATTATGGTGATGGTGGTGGTTATTATGGTGGAGATGGTGGTGATTATTGGTGATGGTGGTAGTTGTGGGTGGTGATGGTGGTAGACAATTTATGGTGGAGATTGGTATTATTATGGTGGTGATGGTGGTAGTTAGTTATGGTGATGATTATTATGGTGGTGATGATGGTGGTAGATTATTATGGTGATGATGGTGGTGGTAGTTATTATGGTGATGATGGTGGTAGTTATTATGGTGGTGATGGTGGTGGTAGTTATTATGGTGATGATGGTGTTAGTTATTGTGGTGATGGTAGTTATTATGGTGATGATGGTGGTAATCGTATGGTGGTGATGGTGATGATTATTACGGTGGTGATGGTGGTAGTTATTATGGTGATGATGGTGGTAGTTATTATGGTGGTGATGGTGGTAGTTATTATGGTGGTGATGGTGATAGTCATTATGGTGGTGATGGTGATAGTCATTATGGTGGTGATGGTGGTAGTTATTATGGTGATGGAAGTTATTATGGTGGTGATGGTGGTAGTTATTATGGTGATGATGGTGGTAGTCATTATGATGGTGATGGTAATAGTCATTATGGTGGTGGTGGTGATAGTCTATATGGTGGTGATGGTGGTAGTTATTATGGTGATGATGGTGGTAGTTATTATGGTGATGATGGTGGTAGTTATTATGGTGGAGATGGTGGTAGTTATTATGTTGATGGAATTATTATGGTGGTGATGGTGGTAGTTATTATGGTGATGATTATTATGGTGGTGATGATGGTGGTAGTTATTATGGTGATGATGGTGGTGGTGATTATTATGGTGATGATGGTGGTAGTTATTATGGTGGTGATGGTGGTGGTAGTTATTATGGTGATGATGGTGGTAGTTATTATGGTGATGATGGTGGTAGTTATTACGGTGGTGATGGTGGTAGTTATTATGGTGATGATGGTGGTAGTTATTATGGTGGTGATGGTGCTAGTTATTATGGTGATGAAGTTAATTATGGTGGTGATGGTGGTAGTTATTATGGTGATGATTATTATGGTGGTGATGGTGGTAGTTATTGTGGTGGTGATGGTGGAAGATATTATGGTGGTGATGGTGGTAGTTATTATGGTGATGATTATTATGGTGGTGATGGTGGTAGTTATTGTGGTGATGATGGTGGTAGTTATTATGGTGGTGATGGTGATAGTCATTATGGTGGTGGTGGTGATAGTCATTATGGTGGTGATGGTGATAGTTATTATGGTGATGATGGAGGTAGTTATTATGGTGGTGATGGTGGTAGTTATTATGGTGGTGATGGTGGTAGTTATTATGGTGGTGATCGTGATAGTCATTATGGTGGTGATGGTGATAGTCATTATGGTGATGATGGAGGTAGTTATTATGGTGGTGATGGTCTTAGTTCTTATGGTGATGATGGAGGTAGTTATTATGGTGGTGATGGTGGTAGTTATTATGGTGATGATGGTGATAGTCATTATGGTGGTGATGGTGATAGTTATTATGGTGATGCTGGTGATAGTCATTATGGTGGTGATGGTGATAGTTATTATGGTGGTGATGGTGGTAGTTATTATGGTGGTGGTGATGGTGGCAGCAGTATGGCAACGTTCTGTTGTAATGAGACTCGAGTCACCTGGTGAGACTGTTGGCTGCTTCACATGACAGCCAGAAATAACAACTATGACGCTACCACCACCACCACCACCGCTTCCACCACCACCACCGCTCCCACCACCACCACCACTACAGCACCACCGCTCACCACCACCACCACCGCTTCCACCACCACCACCACCACGTCATCTTGGCAATAACAGTACCCTTTCTGCCCTTCTGTCCTTGTAACACATCATGATGCTAACGTCTCACAGTTAGGTGAACGTAGATAGTTTATAATATGTATGTTATAGATAATGAGATGGTTATAATGGTCAGCGATGACTCACGGTTATGGGCATACTGGTCACCGCTGACTCACCGTTATGGGTATACTGGTCAGCGATGACTCACCGTTATGGGTATACTGGTCAGCGATGACTCACCGTTATGGGTATACTGGTCAGCGATGACTCACCGTTATGGGTATACTGGTCAGCGATGACTCACCGTTATAGTATACTGGTCAGCGATGACCGTTATGCGCACGCGATGACTCACCGTTATGAGTATACTGGTCAGCGATGACTCACCGTTATGAGTATACTGTTCAGCGATGACTCACCGTTATGGGTATACTGGTCAGCGATGACTCACCGTTATGTGGGTATACTGGTCAGCGATGACTCACCGTTAAGGGTATACTGGTCAGCGATGACTCACCGTTATGGGTATACTGGCGCGATGACTCACCGTTATGGGTATACTGGTCAGCGATGACTCCGTTATGGGTACTGGTCGCGATGACTCACCGTTATGGGTATACTGGTCAGCGATGACTCACCGTTGGGTATACTGGTCAGCGACTCTCACCGTTATGTATACTGGTCAGCGATGACTCACCGTTATGGGTATACTGGTATACTACTGGTCAGCGATGACTCGTTATGGGTATACTGGTCAGCGATGACTCACCGTTATGGGTATACTGGTCAGCGATGACTCACCGTTAAGGGTGTAATGGTCAGCGATGACTCACCGTTATGGGTATACTGGTCAGCGATGACTCAACCGTTATGGGTATACTGGTCAGCGATGACTCACCGTTATGGGTATACTGGTCAGCGATGACTCACCGTTAAGGGTGTAATGGTCAGCGATGACTCACCGTTATGGGTATACTGGTCAGCGATGACTCACCGTTAAGGTGTAATGGTCGCGATGACTCACCGTTATGGTATACTGGTCAGCGATGACTCACCGTTATGGGTATACTGGTCAGCGATGACTCACCGTTATGGGTATACTGGTCAGCGATGACTCACCGTTAAGGGTGTAATGGTCAGCGATGATCACCGTTATGGGTATACTGGTCAGCGATGACTCAACCGTTATGGGTATACTGGTCAGCGATGACTCACCGTTATGGGTATACTGGTCAGCGATGACTCACCGTTAAGGGTGTAATGGTCAGCGATGACTCACCGTTATGGGTATACTGGTCAGCGATGACTCACCGTTATGGGTATACTGGTCAGCGATGACTCACCGTTAAGGGTGTAATGGTCAGCGATGACTCACCGTTATGGGTATACTGGTCACCGCTGACTCACCGTTGTGGGTATACTGGTCACCGCTGACTCACCACATTACCGCTCTTACCAAGGAACAAAACACCACAGGCTATTGTTGGTGTGGGAAACTGTCTTCGTGGGTCTTCATTTTGTCCACGATCTATTTTTTGCACTGCTGAGCTAAAGTGTGAATGTGTGTGGCATGAGAGGCTGGGGGCGGGGCCTACGAGCGACAGTACCCTGATAAACACTCTACTAACGACGACTATTTCTGCTTCAGTCCCCCTTACTTTTCAGAACAACATAGCTAATGAGATATATGAGACCTAAGACTCTTGATCAGCAGTAGTAACACTTAAGGCAAACTGTGACGGCACCTGTGGCCGTAGGGGCACACGCCTGTTCACTGCTGCTGCTATGGGCATTGTTATTTCAACTGACCATTAAACGAGAAAAAGCGAATTTGTTCCCGTTTTCGTTCGTAGTCATTCGGGTGGGCTCGGGAAAACTCGGGTGTCATGGCTATAAATGGTGTAGGTGGCCCGCTTTCTTTAGTAACTTGAGCTACGGACACTAGCGACATCTGAAGGAGAATTTAAGGCATGAACAACTATCTTTGGGGTTCAGTCTCTTTGGAGTTCTGGCCAGGCGGAGCTAGCAGACGGTGTGTGTGTGGCCGCTTCGTGTCTCGTAGAACCCCCGGCGCCATCTGGCTTGTTCATAGTGTGTGTGTGTGTGTCTGATCTGAGTTTCCTCCGAAAACCGCAAATATGGCTTCCAAGGCGGTTGTCTCATCCTCAAGCAAAATTTCTAAGATGTCTTCCAGCTCTTCCACTCAAATGGTCTGCTCCAGCTCCAAGAAAGTAGCTTCCAAGACTTATTCCTACAGAACTGGAACAGCTCCCGATGAAAGCAATGTTACTATCGAGTACATCACAGACATCAGTAATGTATCGCGTCTGGAGGTACGTCCAATCGCCTTTCTCTCACCCTAATCCTTCACCTCATATACAGTCTGGATTCAATATCATACGTATAACCAAGATGATGAATTAATCTAAGCTCAGGTTTGGTAGAAAAATCATAAAATATCAAGATTAGGGCCGTATAGGATCCGGCACAATTGATAAGTAAACGAATATGTGGATAACAAACGTTCAAAAGAATCTGTTAACGATATAAGTCTATAATGAACGTAAGAGCTTCATGAGAAAATTGGTGATGCGGAATGATTCCCACGTGTAGCGTCGGGCAGCCAGCCAAGCGTCGCGTCGCGTCGCTATGACAACTTGTCCGCCTCAACAAAGGGCGTGGAAGGGGCCAGCCTAGTGGAGGATATTTTGGGTGGGATATATGTATCAGCTGCAGATTTGTTATTTTGCGAATATAATTGTATTTTGTCCACTTTTGTTGAGCGTATATTTACGTATACATACACAGTACAAGTGTCTCGACAGTGAATACATAATTATAGAATTACACACCAGAGATAAATAGTGTACCACTACTTATTGTGATTTGGGGGTCCATACCATTAAATAAAAGAAGACAGAGATCAAATGGAAGTAAATGTTGTTACATATAACTACTGAGTTCTTTCACCACCACTCTTAATTCTATTTTATTTGTTATGTATCGTGAATTAAGACAATTAGAGACGTACAGTAAGCAAAAACTATAAGTCAGGAATCTCGCTCAGTTCCCTGCAGGTAAAGTGAAGGCCGAGAATGTAACAAGTATTTCCTCATTGGATTACAATGAATTCAGGTATAAATTCTAACATCAGTTTCAGGTCTAAAAATTTGTCTAAATAATTGATTCAAAGTTAAGAGTTTCCCTCTTAACTTATAAACAGCTAATGTAATGGCTGGGCAATATCTGATAATTGTACTCTAAAGTCATTGTAAAATTCAAGCAGGAAGCCCCACTACCGAACTGAATAAAGAAAATAACGTTAATTAATTGGTTAATAGGTTGTGATAGATGTGACTTTCAACCCTACAGATATATGAAGTAATAGTCTCCACACTGGCTATAATATCTTCTCCAAACTATTAGAAGGTATATACACGACCCTCTTGAAGGATTATTAATTCACGGAAGGAAAATTATGCCCTGTTTAAAAGTGCCGACAATGGGACCCTAGGTGGTGGAGATGGGGTGGGAGACTATGTGGTGGAAATGGGGTGGGGGCCTAGGTGGTGGAGATAGGGTAGAAGCCTAGGTGATGGAGGTTGCCTGGCACACGTCACCTCGTAAGGCCTCGACGACTGTATGCTCCCCATTTCTTCATTACAGTCTGACTCGCCTCGTTGGCTGTGTGTGTGTGTGTGGACTATTATACAAATATTTGCACAGATTTAGCTATACCTTCAAACTAAGGCTGCGTGTCATGGTGCACTTCCTATTATATAATCTGTAATTTTTTATTTACAAATATTTTACTGCAGACGGGGGTGTGGGGCTCGAGGTGCCAACACTGTGATATCCCGGGCGAGGGGCGCCGGAACGCGGCCGCACCTCACTCTCCCCAGCCACCTGCTCTTCCTTGCCTCCAACACCTAAATAGCCCGTAAAGTTACCAACATAAACAAAAGATGGCGCCTTGGTTTTCAGAGCTGCTTCTTCCTGTTGCCAGGGGTCATGTTGGTATTAATCTTGACAGCAACCTTCTAGTTCTCAGGAAAGACTCGCGTTATATGCAGCAGTTTTAAAGTTAAATAGCAGAGGCATCTGTCAATTAATGCATTTGTATAGAACCCAAAAATTAGGGCCACCTTGTTTGGCTTTCGGACAAACAGACAGACATTACACGTAATCTAATACATATTAGAAGAATTGTTAGTTCAAACGAGGCTCTGACAGAGAAATGCAAGATGAATTGGCGCTATGATAAAACCCACACGAGATATACTTTGTCTTTGAAGTGTTCAGGGCAACGATATAACCAAGTTTGGATTCTTCTGAACACCTCTTGAGTAATATGAGCTGGAGAGAAAGAGAAATACAGTAGTCTCATGACGCCTAAACACACCAGAAAACACCCAAACACTTGCTCACAATTATTGACACATACAGTGACAAGTTAACCCGCCTCTGTAAGACAAGTTGTTGTAGTCATAATTATAATATTAGAAGTAACAATAATGATTAAAGTGACAACACAGACAACAATAATTCTGTGTAAAATAGAAAAACTATCGCTGATAAATTGTGTACATAACACTACTGCATCCCAAATAACAAAGCAAGACAGAATACAACAGGTGATATAGTTATATGAATCATTTAAGACACTATATAAAGCCTTACAATACATAACCAACACACTGCAGATGAATGATACTGACAGTGGACAGTAGACCATCAGTACCAGGTGGTAACACAGTTATCAGTCGCTGAAATAACACTTGGTGACGGGATAATGTGATGATAACTCAATAAGGACTATAACAAGAGGGACAAATTTTAATACAATATCCGAAGACTGACATGACCGCAATATATGATGCCTTGTGGAGTTCATTCCTACATGAACTATATAGTAGTCGTGAGTGACGTGATATACTCTTATAAACGTAGTCTACACCAATATTGTTCCTACGAAAATGTCAATATTTATGGATACGTTAGGTTAGGTTATGAGACCAGCCATTACTTGATTTTGAAGCGTATGGTTGACTAGTGTTGTGTGAGTCACTTATGGGAGAAACATAACAACTGTGACACATCTCATTCACCATCAAGGACCAATTAACCAAGTTACATTATAATGAGGAAACTACCTGGAATATTCCCTCCACCTACACGTTGTGTAATAAGTTATTACCGATGAGATCAAACAGATTACAACTGCAGAGCTGAGGTCAATTAGTGTCCCAACATTTCACCCTAATTTAAATACCTATAACCAAGGTCAATTACAATGAGAGAAATTACGTAATCATATCAAAACTAAACCAGTGAATCTATGAACCCTGAGACTCATGAACCAGTGAATCTATGAACCCTGAGACTCATGAACCAGTGAATCTATGAACCCTGAGACTCATGAACCAGTGAATCTATGAACCCTGAGACTCATGAACCAGTGAATCTATGAACCCTGAGACTCATGAACCAGTGAATCTATGAACCCTGAGACTCATGAACCAGTGAATCTATGAACCCTGAGACTAATGAACCAGTGAATCTATGAACCCTGAGACTCATGAATCAGTGAATCTTTGAACCCTGAGACTCATGAACCAGTGAATCTATGAACCCTGAGACTCATGAACCAGTGAATCTATGAACCCTGAGACTCATGAACCAGTGAATCTATGAACCCTGAGACTCATGAACCAGTGAATCTATGAACCCTGAGACTCATGAACCAGTGACTCTATGAACCCCGAGACTCATGAACCAGTGAATCTTTGAACCCTGAGACTCATGAACCAGTGACTCTATGAACCCCGAGACTCATGAACCTGTGAACCCTGAGACTCATGAACCAGTGACTCTATGAACCCCGAGACTCATGAACCTGTGAATCTTTGAACCCTGAGACTCATGGATGGGAGGGTGGACTAACGGGACTTTTTATGGTGGGAGTACAGTGCTATGACACCCGTGGGAGATACTGTGGTAACTGACCTGACTGAGAGCTCTTCAGGCAATGAATCACTGGATCTTAGAATGATTTGGAGTACCAACTTATTCCATCTAATGATTAATCACCCGAACGTAAAATAGTGCTTATGGTTAGGTTAGGTTAGGTTAGGTTAGGTTAGGCTAGGTTGTGTTATTATGTTATGTTGTTATGTTAGCTTTATTTTTGGTTAGGTCATGTTAGATTAGGTTAGGCTGTGTTATGTTACGTTACGTTATGTTAGGTTCGATTGTGTTCGGTCAGATTAAGTTAAAATATGTTTGGTTAGGTTAGCATTCAGGTGTTTAATCATCAGGTAAAATAAGTGGGTTTCTAAAGTTTCATGAAATCCGAGTGAAGTTAAAAGCAAAAAAAAAAATATAAATAAATAAAATAAATAAATATTGCGGGACTAAATACCGTAAACTGATTCTTGGTTTTTCACTAAAAATTCTGGATTGACACCTACACTACAGGGACCCCACTTTTAATATTTTACTTGGCCAGCGCAAGATGATTTTATTCAGCAAAGAGAATGATTACATAAGGGGTTAAGAACGCTGATTGGTCTACTGAGTCGCAGTGTTGCTTTCTACTTCTGAGTCATGGAGAAATGCCTTGTAGGTTGTACAGTATATAAATACTTTCTAGCATCTGTGGCGTAGAGTGGCCTCGTGGTACATAAATTGAAGATTAGCCTCGTGGTATATTTCGTAGAATAATCTTGCTGTATATACCTATGGGTAGTCCTGCGGTAAATTTCTTTATAAGGTCCTGGTGTAAATGTCGTGAAATAGTCCTGGAGTATATGTCTTCAAGTAGTCCAGGCGTACATGCAGATTGAAAATTTAATGTTTGTAGTTTATAGGCGAGATATATACTGGTATGGTTTGTTCAGTAGTGTGTTGAGGACGATGGCTCTTTCGTTACCAAAAGGTGATGCAACGTGGATTATCCGTTGTCACTACCGACACAATCTCGCGCCCACAACTGTCACATTAACTTCTTTACTGTCACTTTAACAGATCTTTTGTGAGCTGTTTATAAAAAAAATAAAATAAATCAATATCTATCACTGAGTTTATTAATCCTACTCTATTTTTATCCAAATAATATAGTCTCGTGAACCAAACTAGAATGCCTCTGTGTTTTATAAGACTTAAATGTACCGGAACCACCCTACATGGTTAAGAACGATTATAATTGATAGTTACAGTGATATATCCAAACTATTTTCGACAATAACACAGACAGTTCCCGCTCCCTGGCACACTCTTTTGATCTGAGGTGAAGGGTAGTCAAATCCCTTGTATTTATCCATCTAGCCGGAGGATGTTAAACACACACACACACACACACACACAGATGTCACGTTAGGTCAATATGGGACAGCAGGAATACTAAGATGAACACTGGAACACTCGACTAGATACCGAATAATAGTAAAACCTAATTGTGTTTGGGGTTTTCATTATATTAGTTTTTGTTATCTCATTTATAAACAATCACTGGACGATGACGATTACCTAGTGAACTGATCATAGACTGAAATAAACAGATGGAACACATGACAACATCCCGACCATTTTTACCCGAACTCTTGGCACGTCTCAGAGTTGAGTGGGACAGATGGATGCCTTAGCCCAGAAGTCCCACATGTTGAACACAATTTTATGTCATCAAGTGGCTTGATAAGACATTTTATTTTTTACAAACAAGTCATTGCAGTATTGTGAGACCTCTCAGGTGTTTACCGCGCAAGATACAGACAGAGAACTTGATCAGTCCAAGGTCTGATTACGAAGATGATGGTTAGGTTAGGTTGGTTATGAGAATAATAAGAGTTCTCGTCTACTTGAGTTGTAATTATCCTGTTACAGTTCTACCATAATCATCCCTGACGCTCATACCAAATTTGACTCATTCTACTGACATATTGAGACATGAGTCAGCAGACATCTAACACACTTGTAGAAGGAGGATGGGGCGCCGTACAGTAGGTTAACTACACTAGGCCTGGGGCCAGGGGGCGCCGCTTTCCTGCAGGTGGCCTCCCTCGGTCACATTGCGTCTAAGCTGGGTCACTGACGTCAGTGACAGAGAGGTGGCTCTCTCGTCTGGCACCTCGCACGGCATACCGGCACCCTTACGTGGCACCCGCGCACCTCACCCTGCCCCATACCCAACTCTCCCCCCTGCCAGTGTCAACCTACCCTGCCAGTCTCACCCCCTCCTGCCAGTCTCACCCCCCTTGCCAGCCTCAACCCACCCTGCCAGCCTCACCTCCCTGCCACCCTCACCTCCCCTGCCAGCTCTCACCCTCCCCTGCCAGCCTCACCTCCTGCTAGCCTCACCCCTCCCTGCCAGCCTTACCTCCCCTGTTAACCCTACCCTCCCCTGCTAGCCCTCACCCTCCCCTGCCAGCCTTACCCTCCCCCCAAGCAACTCCCACCCTCCCCTGCTAGCCTCACCTCCCCGTGTACTTGCCCCTCACTCTCCCTACCAGCCACACCCTCCCCTGCCAGCCTTACCCTCCCCTGCTAGCCTCACCTCCCCGTACTTGCCTCACCTCCCCTGCCAGCCTCACCCTCCCCCCTGCCAGCCTCACCCTCCCCTGCTAGCCCCACCTCCCCTGCCAGCCTACCCTCCCCTGCTAACCTCACCCTCCCCTGCCAGCCTCACCTCCCCTGCCAGCCTCACCCTCCCCTGCCAGCCTCACCCTCCCCTGCTAACCTCACCCTCCCCCTGCTAGCCTCACCCTCCCCTGCCAGCCTTACCTCCCCTGCCAGCCTCACCCTCCCCTGCTAGCCTCACCTTCCTGCTAGCCTCACCTCCCTGCTAGCCTCACCCTTTCTAGCCTCACCCTCCCCTGCTAGCCTCACCCTTTCTCTAGCCTCACCCTCCCCTGCTAGCCTCACCCTTTCTCTAGCCTCACCCCTTCTCTAGCCTCACTCTTCCCTCGTCTTCAACATCATTCATTGCTTCACTTTGTCTCAGCGGCAAATATCAAAAGGTTAGGTTAGGTTACGTTAGGTTAGGTAAATTAAATGATGTTTTTCTTATCGTGTCTTGATAATGTTATGTCAGACCTCAATGGCTTCCGTGTGTTTCAGGTAATTTTATGTTGTTAGTTTTCTGTGCGTCAGGTAGTGTTTATGTACCAGAACAAACTACTAAAATTACCTTCTTTCTTCTTGCTTTTGCGTGTTGGAGTAGTGAGCGTGGGCAGCTTTTTGGCCAAAGGTGGTAGTTGTCTGTCCCCTCCTCCCCCCCAAAAAAAGAATAGTAGTAGTTATAGTAATAATTTTGATAGTGACAGTAATAATGACGAAAACGATAATAATAATAATAATAATAATAATAATAATAATAATAATAATAATAATAATAATAATAATAATAATAATAATAATAATAATAATAATAATAATAATAATAATAATAATAATAATAATAATAATAATAATAATAATAATAATGACGATAATAATAATAATAATAATAATAATAATAATAATAATAATAATAATAATAATAATAATAATAATAATAATAATAATAATAATAACGCCGCTGTTATTATTTACAACACTCGGTTCATTCCTCTCTATTATAAGTTAATATTAGGTTCAGTCGATCAATGGGGCGAGGCAGAGGATCATTAAGAACCATTAACATTAGTAAACAAGACATCTCATTGACCATTTATAGACGTATGGTCCAGGCAGGCTCATTCACCGAGGAAGGTTAGGTTAGGTTAGGTTAGGTTAGGTTAGGTTAGGTTAGGTTAGGTTAGGTGGGGTTAGGTTAGGTTAAGTTTTCTCATATAAATGTAGTGGATATTAAGAGAACTGCCTTGTGATTGGTGAATGAAATGCAAGTAATTCTGAAGATTCTAAATGGAAGTGATTGATTGGCCATTGGTAAGTCTCGCTCGCTCGCCAGGTGACAGATGAGAGGCTGATAGTACTTGACGAGGGAGGCAGTGACTGGTGTGGGTCAGTGACTGGTGTGACACAGTTGTAAACAAAGCACACCTACCTTCACCTGTGCGTGTGTCCTGGCGTTAATACGGTCCAACTACACTACAGGATAACCAATAGTACAAGGTGGTGGTGGTGGTGGTGGTGGGAGGGTTGGGGGCGATAACACGAGTACCTAACACGGTCACTCTGAGACACATTTAAGGATGACTAAAAAATTTCACGGATTTATACTGATAATAATTTGCTTCATCCTGCTAAAAATGGCAACATATACGTAAACAAATGATCTCGGCCCAGCTAGGGAAGAGTATAAACTATTGTGTCTTATTTAGTTGAGTGATGTTAGATTTTTGTCTGTTGAATTTTGCTGAAGCTTGTGAGGACGGTGTAAGGTCTGTACAGCTGCCCGCTATATGAAACAAGTCTAACTCCTTAACGTGCTGCTCTACTATAAATACTTTACGACAATATTGACATCAACTACAACAAGGGCGGTGGACCCCAGAGTATTTACTGACGGCGGACAACAGAGCCAACACTTCCTGGAGGCCTTTTGTCCAGTTGGCTGTGGGCGAGGTGGGTCACTACCCCAGGGTGTGGTAGCTGGGGGTCACTACCCCAGGGTGTAGCATATGGGGGTCACTACCCCAGGGTGTGGTAGCTGGGGTCACTACCCCAGGGTGTGGCAGCTGGGGGGTCACCACTCTCTTACCTAACGTGACCTGGTTTATACATCACCTGACAACAGGGAGTTGTCTCGGGGTGTAGTTGTGTCTAAACTTTTTATCATCGCCACACACTGCTGTTGGCTTTAGTGCTACAGTGATATTTACAAGTGTTTGTTAGTTCAGTGTGTCTGTGTGTGTGTGTGTGTGTGATATTCCATTAAAAATATATATCTGGAAGCTCTACCAAAATCAAATCCACGCTAATACGGGTATTCCGAGTGCTGATTGGCCGAGTCATATGAAACCAACACTACAGCAACTCCACCTGATCTTGCAACAGTCACCACCGTCCGAGATGAAGCCAAGTTACCCAGATCTTATACCCGTCTATAGTGTTGTCTGCTTTTGCCAGTTGGACCCAGACAAACCCCAGGACCTGACGGTAGCCCACCTTTTATCTCACCTCTTATATGAAAAAGTCCCTCTGAATTTACTCTTAACTTCTCTATGTTTTCTTGCTCCTCTTTACTGTTGTCTCGTCTAAGGCTTCAGCTACAGTACTTGGAACAAGTTCCACATAGTTGAACTTCACCATCATTCACACACTTTGTTCCTAGCACTTGTTGTTTCAGGAAATTCCTTCTCTGTTATGTCGTCCCGTCTACCATCAAGTCAAGGCTCATATATAATTTTTTTAATACAATTTAATTACGTTTTTTCGTGTTTGATATCCACGGTACATAAGTCAAGTCTCGCTGGAGTATGTCACGTGTCGGATACATTACCCCTCAGAGAACACTGTCCTGTGTACCCCCGTTACTTAATCACATCATCAAAAAATAGTGCTTTTGTTATTGTCACATCCACGTGTAGGTGAGGTAAGATGATTAAATTTAGGCTTAAAGACAACGCCATCATAGGTCATCTTCAACTTACATATAGTTTCAGGGTATAAACAAGTCGAACATTATTCCAACAATTTTACATATGAAGTTGTATGGGAAGTACAACCAATCAAAAGTCCCGTCGCCTCTTCTGCAGCTCCACGAACCCCAGAGATTCAGAACCGTGAATCCGAAGCATCAGCGGACAGAATAATGCATCACTGTCTACTGCTTCGGGTTCAAGAGTCTGAATCTCGGGATTCATGGAGATACAGGACCGTTGACCGTGACTGTACATAACACAGTCAGGGTAAGTCAGTTCGGCGACTCATTCCCGTGGCTCAGTTTCACCACTGAGAGGGAACTTTTGTTCCCGACTGCACCTGATGGTTAATGGCGTTAGCTCATAACCCGAGTTACAGTTTTGTCACCACTTTTAACTGCCCTGCCTGCCATAGTCCCTAATTACTCCCTTGTGTAAAGGTTTACTTCGTATCATGCTGGCTGGCCCACCATGGCTCCCGTTTGTTGATACTTGTGGTTCCCTAATTTACGTGTCCGACCTGCGGTGAGTGTTGTGTCCGAAGCCCAACAACGTTCGTACAACGTCGCGGCTACCTTTGATAACCTAAGTCAGGGATCCTGGGATTATCGGCAAGCGTGTGGGCGCAGGTGGGCAGCTCACAGGCTACCGGCAGATATCTACACAACTTAACGCCACATTCTCTTGTCGGTCTTGTCCGGGTAAGGCCCAGGACGTTTGTATTCTTATAGATTGACCTTTCTTCTTGTCTTCCACGATCACTGTTCTGGGTACAGTAAATAGTGTGGCCTTACGTACGGTACGTTGTGGAAGTCATTGTCCTGGGTAGTATACTTAGTGTTGATCACTGTCTTGGTACATTATACTTAGTGTTGATCACTGTCTTGGTACAGTATACATAGTGTTGATCACTGTCTTGGTACAGTATACATAGTGTTGATCACTGTCTTGGTACAGTATACATAGTGTTGATCAATGTCTTGGTACAGTATACATAGTATTGATCACTGTCTCGGTACAGTATACATAGTGTCGATCACTGTCTTGGTACGGTATACATAGTGTTGATCACTGTCTTGGTACAGTATACATAGTGTCGATCACTGTCTTGGTACAGTATACAGTACATAGTGTCGATCACTGTCTTGGTACAGTATACAGTACATAGTGTCGATCACTGTCTTGGTACAGTATACAGTACATAGTGTCGATCACTGTCTTGGTACAGTATACAGTACATAGTGTCGATCACTATCTTGGTACAGTATACAGTACATAGTGTCGATCACTGTCTTGGTACAGTATACAGTACATAGTGTCGATCACTGTCTTGGTACAGTATACAGTACATAGTGTCGATCACTGTCTTGGTACAGTATACAGTACATAGTGTTGATCACTGTCTTGGTACAGTATACAGTACATAGTGTTGATCACTGTCTTGGTACAGTATACATAGTGTCGATCACTGTCTTGGTACAGTATACAGTACATAGTGTTGATCACTGTCTTGGTACAGTATACAGTACATAGTGTCGATCACTGTCTTGGTACAGTATACAGTACATAGTGTCGATCACTGTCTTGGTACAGTATACAGTACATAGTGTCGATCACTGTCTTGGTACAGTATACAGTACATAGTGTTGATCACTGTCTTGGTACAGTATACATCTGCTGTCCTTCCCTACCTCAGGTTAACCATTATGATTGTAGCTCCGACTGATGACTTCAAGTCCTAATCGGTCCTCAACCCTAATTGCTAGGTTAAGTTGGGGCCCAGTCGGACTAGGGCCCCTTAGAACAGAAATCCATTTGACTTAAGACCTTGGAGTGTTGAAGATCAGTGAGTGTACGGTGAAGCAAAGGGAATTTCATAAACGAAAGAAGATGCAATGAGTGAATCTCTTTATGATCAAACTTAATAAATTATATACTATTATGGCAGCTGCTCTTGTAATCACGCAAGTAAGGTAAAAAAAAATATGTATTTTGATAAGAAATATCAGAATGGACCAAAATATCACAAGTTATTATGATAGGTTACTGAGCGTTTTCTTGAAGATTCTACATCAGTATTTCAAGAACTTCATTATTTTCTATGATATTTGTCGAAACAATAACGAGAAGGCAAATAGCTTTATAACATACACTTAGAGCTTGGTAATGGAACACGATAACTTGATCTACTCGGCGCTCATCTTGTCTTCACATAAAACAACACCCGAACACCTTCTTAAGTGACCTGTTGTATCCATCTACCAGGCGCTGCAACAAGTTAGTTCGTCTCAGGTTGTTGTGTGGACGTGTCTTAAACAAGTTAAAACTATGACCTATGGTAATGCTGTTATGTGGTGTGAGTGGTGGTGTCGCCTCCTCATGACATATCAATCCCTTGTAACCCCTTCAATGTCTGTATCGTTATTATAGCCGCGTCTCTTGTGGTAAGGCGTTGATGAGGTATTCAGCTTCCTCAGATGGTCTTTGTAACTCCCGTTTCAACCCGCATACTTATCTAATCTCGTTTCTTTAAGTACTGTAGTCTAGTTTGTTTGGATTAAGGTGAAATAGAATAATGAAGTGGTAATACAATGGTCAGCCACCTAGCTAGCTTACGTTGTAGAAATTCCTATTTGTATTATTTAAGTCTATTGTGGCAGTTACCGATTGATGAAACAACAACTTTCGGGAAAAAAAACCCCACTTTGGCCTGAACTGCTGACAAAATCCCATTATAGCAAGGTTTCCTAATGGTACTTTCTATAATGTAAACGAAAACGACTACAATATCAGGAGTATATGATTATTGTCACCCACAAAAATTTGAGACGACCTTCACTAACTTTACAAGAGAGCCAGGAGAGACATTACTCGGGGAGGGGGAGGGGGAGGGGGACGTTGGTGACACCCAGAGGAACCAGACCTTGGCGCAGCATCACACCTCTCAGCTGCCAAACACTGCTGGGAGACGCAGACAGAGAGTAAGGAGGAGGACTGAAGAGACAAAGAACAGAAGGGAATAAAATACACAAAACGATAAAGGCCAGAAAATGGAAGTAAGAGAGGGAACAAAAGTAAAGAAAACACCATTAGGAAATAACAGGAAGACCAAAATAAGCAAAAGTAAAGATGAAAAGTAAGAGAACAGATGGATAAAAAGAAAGTACATTAAATTTAGATGGAGCAAAGTGGACTTTTTACGACGACTGTTTGTGTTACTGCTTTCCTCACAGCTGAGACAAGAACACCGCTGCCAGTAAAGATACCACATACCCCTACCTCACCCCCTCACTACTACCCCTACCTCACCCCCTCACTACTACCCCTACCTCACCCCCTCACTACTACCCCTACCTCACCCCCTCACTACTACCCCCACCTCACCCCCTCACTACTACCCCTACCTCACCCCCTCACTACTACCCCTACCTCACCCCCTCACCACACCCCACCACCCCCTCACAACCCACACCTCACCCCGTCACCACACCCACACCTCACCCCTCACTCACTATCCCCACCTCACCCCTTCCACTACTACCCCCTACCTCACCCCGTCACTACTACCCACACCTCACCCCGTCACTACTACACCCCACCCCACCCCTCACTACTCACCCTACCTACCCCCTCACTACCACCCCTACCTCACCCCCTCACTACTACCCCTACCTCACCCCTTCACTACTACCCCACCCCACCCCCCCTCACTACTACCCCCCACCTCACCCCCTCACTACCACCCCTACCTCACACCCCTTCTCACTACTACCCACACCTCACCCCCTCACCACACCCCTACCCTCACCCCTTCACTACTACCCCCACCTCACCCCCCTCACACACCCACACCCCACCCCTGCCACTCTCACTACCCTACCTCACCCCCGTCACTACTACCCCTACCCCACCCCCTCACTACTACCCCCTACCTCACCCCCACTGCTACCCACACCTCACCCCTCACTACTACCCCTACCTCACCCCTCACTCACTACACCCCACCTCACCCCTCACTACTACCCCACCTCACCCCCTCACTACTACCCCCACCTCACCCCCTCACCACATCCCTACCCTCACCCCCTCACCACCCCTACCTCACCCCCACTACTACCCCCACCTCACCCCTCACTACCACCCCCTACCTCACCCCTCACTACTCCCCCTACCTCACCCCTCACTACTACCCCCACCTCACCCTCCCACACCCCTACCTCACCCCTCACCACTACCCCTACCTCACCCCTACTACTATCCCCACCTCACCCCTCACTACTACCCCCACCTCACCCCCCTCACCACACCCCCTACCTCACCCACTCACTACTACCCCCACCTCACCCCCCTCACTACTGCCCACACCTCACCCCCTCTACTAACACCCCCACCTCACCCCTCACCACTGCCCACACCTCACCCCCTCACTACTACCCCCACCTCACCCCCTCACTACTACCCCCCACCCCACCCCCTCACCACTCCCTACCTCACCCTCACTACTACCCCCACTCACCCCCTCACTACTACCCCTACCTCACCCTCACTACTACCCCCCACCTCACCCTCACTCACACCCCACCTCACCCTCACTACACACCCCACCACCCCCTCACTACCACCTCCACCTCACCCCCTCACTACTACCCCCCACCACACCCCTCACTACTGCCCACACCTCACCCCTCACCTACCACCCCCTACCTCACCCCCTCACTACTGCCACTCCCCCACCTCACCCTCACTCACTCCCCACCTCACCCTCACTACTACCCCCACCTCACCCCCTCACTACTGCCCACACCTCACCCCCTCACTACTACCCCCCACCTCACCCCTCACTACTACCCCCACCTCACCCCCTCACTCACACCTCCCCACCTCACCCTCTCTACTGCCCACACCCACCCCTCACTACTACCCACCTCACCCCCTCACTCACTGCCCCACCTCACCCCCTCACTACCCCCCACCTCACCCCTCACTACTGCCCCACCTCACCCCTCACTACTACCCCTACTCCCCCCCACACACCCCCTACCCCACCCCCCTCACCACCACCCCACCTCACCCCCTCACTACTACCCCTACCTCACCCCCTCACTCACACACCTCACCCCCTCACTACTACCCCTACCTCACCCCTCACTACTACCCCCCACCTCACCTTCCCCACCACTACCCCACCCACCCCTCACTACTACCCCACCTCACCCTCACTACCCCCCTACCCTCACCACTCACACACCCCCACCTCACCCCCTCACCACTACCCCTACCTCACCCCCTCACTACTACCCCACCTCACCCCTCACTACTACCCCTACCTCACACCCCCTCACTACTACCCCCACCTCACCCCCTCACTACTACCCACACCTCACCCCTAACCACACCCCACCCCACCCCCCACCACCCCCCACTCACCCCCTCACTACACCCCCCTCAGCCCCTCCTACTACCCCCACCTCACCCCCCCCTCACCTCCCACTACTACCCACACCTCACTCCCCCCTCAACTACTACCCCACTCACCCCCTCACTACTACCCCCACCTCCCACCCCTTCACTACTGCCCCTAGCTAACCTCTCATATTTGGGGGATTTATTTTAGTTCTTTGTCCCAGGATATATGGGCCGCGTGTGTTCATGTAGTAGAGGCGAGAGGACCATAAGTCACCACTCCTGGGGAAATGAGTGTCGTGTGTCACTTATCCCGGGGGCGTGAGAGCCATATGTGTTCCTCATCCCGTTGGAGTGAGTCATATGTGTACTCTACAGGGAGAGTCATGTGTATCAGTTTTATCCCTTAAACCAAGGAGCGGGAGTCACATGTGATTTTTTTTCTTCTGAGATAGATTAAAGTCGGGTTAAGTGAGTTCCTTCACAGGGGGATTGTGGGTCCATGTGTCTCTTATATCAGGGAAGATACATAGCTACTGTGTCCCTGATTAGTGAGGGTAGGCTTCATGTATCACTTGTCTCAGATTTTGTGGTAGTCTTGTCCACAGTGGAGCCCAGGAGGTGACATACCCTATATGAAGGTGTGGGTGAGGTAGTCAGGGAGCCAAGGGCCGGTGGATGCAGCTGTTGTTACGTTGTGTTTATCTGGGGTGAGCGTGGCCCGCTGGCTCGCCCTATTTGGCTCCCTCCTCACCGCCTCACAAAACACCTCCCGGCCAACTCTCCCGACCAACTACACTAATGCATTTCATTGTATTAACTGCATAGTTATTATAGGAGAACACAGCACAATAGGTGGAAATTATACTGAGGCACACAAATATTCTCCTTTTATTAACTGATCTATCATTAACAAGAAGAAGGATTTTGACGGTGTGTTAAGTTACCGAATTTTCATTGGCTTCAAACACCTAAGAGTGAAATCGTGTTTTTGTTTATTTAATGTGCCTGAAGGTTTAGGAATGATGCTTAGTATTTGTTGACTTTATTGTATGATCTTCAGATATAAATATTGGGGGGGGGGAGACTACTTCCCTCTCACCCATTAAGACCTGTAAAGGTACTAGATCATGGTACACAGGTCACGGGTTATGGCTGCTACTAGATCATGGTACACAGGTCACGGGTTATGGCTGCTACTAGATGTGTTGGCTGCCAGGTAAATTAGAAATACAATTTTAACGAATACAAAAATACTTGTTTAGTACATTTTAATGTTTTACTTATTTTAAAAGTCACAGTAATATTGAGAAACAAGTTCCTTATCGTCCATGAATAAATATTGAATGCTTAAACGTATTAAAAAAGTAGTATGTACACAATGACGTTATTATTATACGCTGGTGAAAATATAACTTTAGGGCGACGTCATTTATAGAGTGATGACGACACACTGCACACCAGGAAGTCCCTTGACTGTGTTGGTGGGGCGAGCCGTCCACTTAGTAACTCATACAATGTGTTATTGAGGCAAAAATGAAAAATATAATAAATTCATTCTTAATTTTCTTTAAAGACACATATACACAAACACGAATAATACAGGTGGCAAACGTATACAAAACACACACACACACAGATACATAAACATGCTTCTATAGTAACCATCATACATACATACATACATACATACATACATACATACATGCATACATACATAAAGAGAGAGAGAGAGAGAGAGAGAGAGAGTTTAATATGACAGTGCCAGACCACACCCCAAATAAGCCCAGGAAGCATCGTGCCAAACTAGTCAACTCAACCTCACACAGACGAACTTCGTGGTCCTGTTAGTGTGATGGATGCCTTCATGATCTCAGCTCTGTTATTATCATTACCAGTATCGTCGTTATTATTACCCTGCCCATAACTGTCGGCGGCTCTGTTTGTTTGTCTCTCAGTTAATAACTCTAAGGATGGGTCTGCGGACTTGCACTAAATTTGGCAAGTTTGATCCAAATGTGACAGGGTCCATATGATACACGTTTGGTGCAAATTGCGACATAATACGCAGTGTTGCCATGGTAACGGTTTGCGCAATGATAACATGAAGCTTTTTTAAGGTTAAGGAAAACGATGATGTGAAATGGTCTCCAGAGGTGACTACATTAATTTAAAGTAATAAAGCCACTATTTAGATACGAGTTTACTTTGCTATGGTGATGGTTCGAGGGCAGGGATTTTATCAACTCAGGTGATGTTTACTGTATTGTTATTGTCGCTATCACTAATGTTAATAACAATAATATTATTAGTATTCAACCAGTCGTTCTCTCCTTATATAAGAAGCAGTTTATTTTTTTTAAAAAGATTTATTCGATGCAATATATATAAATATATATATATATATATAAATATATATATATATATATATATATATATATATATATATATATATATATATATATATATATATATATATATATATTATCGGAGTGTGGTGGTCGGGGGTGACATCAGTAATTACCATTGCAATAAACATAATTGCCAACTAGACATAATCCTGAAAGCTCTGTCCTCTTGTTCAACCTTATTACTGCACAACCCAGGTTGTACTGCTCCCCCATTATATTTATGTTTTTAAATTCCACTCTAATTTATATATATATATATATATATATATATATATATATATATATATATGTGTGTATGTGTGTGTATATATATATATATATATATATATATATATGTGTATATATGTATGGGTATGTGTATATGTATGTATAAATAAATAAAAAATAATAAAATAAAATAAAAATAAATAATAAAATAAATAAATATTGAAGTGATAACCATGGTAACATTATGAGATGTACTTATTACCACCATGCTATTGTACTATTCCAGATGATACTAAATGTTACATAATACTTCCTTGAGATAAATGTATAGTATATATCAGGTGCCTAAAAGAGAGCTCAGGTTCTCAACTGGCTCAGCCATGTTAATATTGTTATTATTATCTACTCTGTATCTGTATTTTTCTGGCTAAATAAACTGTTACAATTCAATTCAATCAGCTGGTCCGCCTCGGCTAATCGGACATACTGTATTTACGAATTCCCAAAATGTTGAAGATTATGAAGATTTCTCCTATGGTAACTTTTGTGGTGAAGGAAAATATGAAGAACACTGAAGAGTTACCTGGGGAGGGACTGGCCTGGGGAGGTTACTCTTGTACAGTACTTTGAGTCCTCTGTGTATGTCGCTACAGTGTCTGGTGAGGTCAGGAGTACATGTAACTTTACTTGTATAAATACATTTTCAAAAGCGTCTTTATTTCATGACCATTAATACAGCTCCTGAAGAAATCCCTTACATTCTGTGGTCCATTTCTGTCGATGGAAACTCAACGAGTTTTTTTATTTTCATTCAGCACCTGGTAACAGTATATGTATTAATATGGTGTGTATAAGGCCACCCTGTACAGACCGCCGGCGTTTGACACTGAAGGTCTGGTTGGCCTCAAGAGTGACTTGACACACTGCTGTTACGGGTGATCTAAATATGGACTCAACATAACTCCAGACATGATGGATATTCTGTTGTTGATCGTCATTTTTGACAATATCAGAAGGGCCTTTGAAGCTAAAGCGAGTAATTATTGTTCCTGTGATATAAATGGGTAACCTAACCTAACCCACCACCACCACTACCTCAAACATCGTCACTACCACCATCCACACAGCTGATCCCTCTGTTACATAGATGGCACCAATACCTCACAGCTCATCTGTAGCATACTGCTGGGACCAGTGTCATACACCTGTTACCTGTATAATGGCACTAACACTTATCGGCTGGCATTTGTGCCATTTAGATGGCACTAATACCATACAGTTGGCAACTATACCACACAGATTGCACCAGTAACACACAGACGGCACCAGTAACACACAGACGGCACCAGTAACACACTGACAACACCGGTAACACAGCTATATTAACGAGGTGGGAAACATTTACTCTGAAGCCGAGAATAAAAGTAAGAGGTCTACGGCGGCATCTGTTGTGTCTGGTCTGAGCGCTGGACCTACACTTACCACAACACAGAAATAATCATTGAGGAGATTAATGGTTTTCTTTTAGCTTTATATAATAGACATGAACATAATATATAGTTTGAGACTTATTAGAGCGTGTTATCCAGGCCGGCGTAATATATGTATAGAGTGACACCGCTATTTAACGGACTAAAATACTAAATAGAGATGGAATTCCCTTATATCGAGGTTATGCTAAATGTGAAACCCTCATCTAACAAACTATATACAGGAGGAAATTCGTTATATCGAGGGTCTGTTAGATGTGAAACCCCCCCCAACTCCCAGCTCATGGATTATGTGGAGACGTCCATTAAATGGAGGTCTCACTGTGGGTTCCTTTGCTAAGAGACGCAGTAGACTATCTCCCCTAATATTTCCTTAACTTTGGCTATATTTTATGAGAAACTCGAAATTACTTCCTGTTATGACACCAACATCTAAATTCTTTTATTGAATGAAAAATAAAAGAGGAAATTTGCATCTAAAACGTCTTTGGAGATTTTGTGTTAAAACTTTTTTCTTCTCGTCTACGATATAAAACCCAAATATAGTCCGGATGTTTACACAAATATCTACGGTAATTACAGAAGACAACACAAATGATCGCTGTAGCAAGAAACACGTACTGCATCCCTGTTAGGTATTTGGTCTTTATACTGAGATAGAATGATAACAGTGACTCGGCTAAAAGGACTCAAGGCTGGGCAAGGGTATAAGGCTCATTTCACACGAACGTGTTTTCACACCTTGGTGTACGACAGGAATGAATGGAAGGGAAGAGATGCCGCCCTGGTGTAGGACACTTGGGGAATACACGGAGCCTGGGAACCAACCTCTCATTCAGTAACACTTTATTAACCATATACTTTCCCCACTTCTTTCATGATATAACCAAACCTAACTGTTGAACGCAGAAGGTTAACTTAAACAATTCGTCATTGTCACGGGGCTTGTAATATTATATACTAGAGGACTATAAGCAAACGATAATGTACTTTTTGAGGGAATCCCGCTCACTGGTTACTCTACCGCCCCCGTGCATCTACCAGTCACCCGGATAACTCCAGGAAAGAGCTTCACTATTATTCTTGGAGCGTGTCCTAATGAGTGGAAGGTGGCGCCGGCCTCCTCAATGTCGTCTCCTCCCGCACCAACCACATACTGCTTCCCTTCCTCTTTGACTACACCGCCCACACCTCAACCTCACACACTCGTGATCACACCCAGTCTCATCATGGCAATCCTGCTGTTGTATCATCCACTGGTGCTTATGTGTCAATATAATCATTATACATAAATTTAGATGTGATGCTTAGTTTGTCTTCATAAGAATGTGTAACAAGACACGGCGAGGTTCAGGGAAGCTAAATGGGGAGACGAATGACTATGTTGGCGCTGATGATTAGTCTGGATATTCACACAATCATACACTCACACAACCACCATCACATGTGTCCGACTGTGTCAGGATATAATAATCAGGAATTCGTCGTGTGCAGAGTAACAGTACACCGTTCTAAAACTCGTTCAGTAGTCCTCATTATGCATCATATTATGTCAGTATTGTTCTGTGCTTCCAGTAAATATACAATATAATTTATCAGCCTTAATCACATTGGTCAGATGGATTTGACGCTCTGTTCTAAGGAGAGTCAGGGAGCTGCATTTGTTTTATAGATACAGTGATGTGTTTATTTCTGTCGTCTTGCACCTCTGGCTAGACATCACACATGTTTTTAACACGTTTAGATGCCAATCAGATAGTGTTAATAAATATGTATTAAAGGATCTCCTTTTCTGTTGGAGTTGTCTTTGTGGATGACATGATTTTACGCTGCCACGACTATAAAAAACAACTTTACTTTTGGCTAAGGAAGTTGCTGTTAATATTAATGTAGACTAGATGGAATCTCCCTCTTTCTCTCTCTCTCAAACCTAAATCACAGTTTTATGTGTGTGTGTGTGTGTGTGTGTGTGTGTGTGTGTGTGTGTGTGCGCACGCGCGTTTGTGTATGCGTGGGCAGATGGGGAGGGCCGGGCAGAGCAGGGCAGGCAGCCAACACGTTCTTGACCTAAAATAAACGCAAGGGTTCGGTATTGCCATTCCGGGAGTTGTCTTTCCTGTACTCATAATGGTAAATCAGATCCCTCGTGGTAGATTTCCTTTACGAACACAATATAGTCAAGGAGGTTAAAAAACCTATGTTAGGATATATATAAAGATTATATATATCTGCCTTGTTTACCTAACACCACCGCAACTTGTGATGACCAAGTTGGGGGCAGGAAGCCGGTGGCCTGTGTAAGATCCTCCCCTCCGTTGCTCTTAATAGTCTTGTTCAGGGTATGTTTACTCTCCTATATGCACAGACAGACACAGACGCATTCCACAACTGCATAAATGTGATGGGAAATTACTCTGGAACTGAACAAAATGTCAAGTGGGACGAATTAAAAAATTTGAGAGTCGAGATGAAGCAGTTTTAATGGAATACTGGGTAGTCTGCTTCGAACCCGGGGCAGCCTCACTCCACCCAGCTGAGGAGGAGTACCGGTACCAAATTTTACTTTTGGGGGGAAAGTGTGTGGTCAAGTGCAGTACCAACCACAGTGCATCCTTGTGTGCCGAGAGCTTAATCTTCTGTGTACTGTAACCGCAGCGCCCATATTGGGCTGTCAGTAGTTGAGGCTGAACCTCAATTACTGTATCGTGAACTACACATAGGGGAGGGTGAACCACTGTTGTGTTCCCTCATTTAAACAGTAGAAGTGTCATGTAAACAACAGAAGTCATGTAAACAGTAAAAGTGTCATGTAAACAACAGAAATGTCATATAAACAGTAAAATGTCATGTAAACAGTTCAGGATATGAATTATTTCTCCGTATGTGTGTGTGTGTGTGTGTATGTGTCTGTCATCACCAACGTCAGTCATCACCCAACTCAGTCATCACCCACATCAGTCTTCACCCAACTCAGTCATCACCAATCAGTCATCACCCATCACCCATTAGTTATCACCCACCAGTCATCATCCACATCAGTCTTCATCCAACTCAGTCATCACTAATTAGTCATCATCCATCAGTCATCACCCATTAGTCATCAACCACATCAGTCTTCACCCAACTCAGTCATCACCAATCAGTCATCACCCATCACCCATTAGTTATCACCCACCAGTCATCATCCACGTCAGACTTCACCCAACTCAGTCATCACCAATCAGTCATCACCCATCACCCATTAGTTATCACCCACCAGTCATCATCCACATCAGCCTTCACCCAACTCAGTCATCACCAATCAGTCATCACCCATCAGTCATCAACCACGTCAGTCATCACCCATTAGGCATCACCCACGTTAGTTTTCACCCAACTCAGTCATCACCCACGTCAGTCTTCACCCAACTCAGTCATCACCCACGTCAGTGATCACCTATCAGTCATCACCCATTAGTCATCAACCAGCAGTCATCACCCACGTCAGTCTTCACCTTACTCAGTCGTCACCAATCAGTCATCACCCAACTTAGTCTGATCACCCACATCAGTCACCACCCAACTCAGTCATCACCCATTAGTCATCCACGTCAGTCTTCACACAACTCAGTCACCCCCAATCAGTCATCACCCATTAGTCATCACCCACGTCAGTCATCACCCACGTCAGTCATCACCCAACTCAGTCATCACCAATTAATCACCCATTAGTCATCACCCACGTCAGTCTTCACCCAATTCAGTCATCACTTATAGATAAATCAATACTCAAAATTATACAAAATACCAATTTCTCCCCGACCCTTATGTCGTATGTTTTCTCACCACTACCCATCTGCCAACCTTCCTAACTCATAAGCTTGACTGTGCTCATGACAGCTTTGGCAAATCTCATCTCGTTAACCTTGTGGCGTATCAAAAGCTTCTAACAAGATCTTTCATCTCACTCCCTTTGCCAAATTTGTATATCCGGGTCTCACGGATTCTTTATTATTCAGTGAAGCATCTCATTCTTCTCAAACCATCAGAGTTGAACAGTTGTGACCGGTAAATCTCTCAATTTTTTTTCCATCGGTACTGGAGTTCTTCAAGGTTCAGTTCTTGTTCCAACTATTCCATACTCCACGTTGTTAATTTCCTTTCCATTGCCTCCAACAGCAAAAGTTCCATTATTGATAAAAAGTAGCACTGTAAAGTTTCCCAGCTGATCACCCAGATACATCATAACCCCGATGAAAGTAGACCAACACTCCATAGCTCAGTGGACAGGCACGTTCAACCCCCACGACACAAACACTAACTCTCTATTACAAACAAAGATAATTTTAAACAATGGATTTAATAAGAATAACATTCTTATCATTCCCATCATCTCTGTTAATATTCCGTCTTAATATAACTAATAAGCTCTCCTGGAGTCACCACAGGTCTAACACTGCAGGGAAATTTTTTTCTCGAGTTATTCCACATTTTACTTCTAAATTACTTCTTACCATTACAACAACCAAGTCAATTCTCATACGAATTACTAATATTCTCACGGACAGGATCAAGCACCACAAAGCCACATTCTGAAACTATTCACTCCTTCTCTTCCTGATTACCCCCTCCCCCCCCCTTCCATATCAGAGAATATACTATGCATGTGTTTATTTCCAGATTTTTACCAGCAATTCTATGGTCATTGTGACAATCAAATCCAGTCCATCATTCCCTCTCCTTTCAAACCCAGTCGCAACACCTGACCATTTACTATCATACCATCCTCGTTACTCCACACAAGTTCCACATAGTCGAAGTTCATCATCACAGTCCTCATCATTCTAATATTTTCCAACCACATACATGTAACAACTCTTTAAGTGGAAGATATACACCACATCCTTATCTCACAGCTAAATATACAAGTCTTATCATTTCTGTATTGGAAAACCCAGCTTGTAAATAGTCCAAAATAAGTTGTGACACTTCGCATTCCTGCTGCATGGTTATATCTTTATAAGATTAGTTGTGATGAGGTACAACTCTACTGGGTGTGATGGTGTACAACTCTACTGGGTGTGATGGTGTATAACTCTACTGGGTGTGATGGTGTACAACTCTACTGGGTGTGATGGCGTATAACTCTACTGGGTGTGATGGTGTACAACTCTACTGGGTGTGATGGTGTACAACTCTACTGGGTGTGATGGTGTGAACTAAAAGTGATAATGGTGGAGCAGTACTAGACAAAGGCGCGACCTAGTTATGGGAGTACAGTAGTGTGTGTCTGTACCGTATATTAGGTACACTTGGTGGGACGGTACACTATGTGGGACGGTACACTAAGTGGAATGGTAAACTAGAAGGGGCGGGGGTGGAATAGACAAGATAAATGGAGGGGTTAAAATGTAGTAGTAAATGTGATATGGAAGAGACGTGAAGGTGAACTAGATATGGTGGTAGTTTGGGGGTGGGCTAAATGTGGAGTTATGAGCCAGGAGAGGGGGTGGGAGGGTAGGAGGCAGGTGGGGGGAGCTTGGCAAGAGGCCGTTGCTTGAGCCCGCAAGTGCTTTCTCTGTGACTCATTGACACATTCTTTCAACGTTGATTAAATAGTTGGTTAAGGTTAACTGAGGATCATAATGTGGTTAATTGTGTTATGTTATATATTGTAGAGACAGAGATAACATTAATATATACATTATCTTCTTTATGCCCGGTCTCTCCATCTTCCATTATACAACGCTTCTCTGTCTTCTCTCACAGGTCTTCCATTGTCTATTTCCTTATATTCATTATCATATTTTGTTATCATTATTAGTACTATATTAATTTTCGTTAATCATGCAGAATTGAGACAGGGTTGGAACTGACAATAACAGGTTTGTATATAAGTAAAAAGGCCCCGTAAACCTGCATTGGCCAGTAAGGATACATCTCGCTATAGAATACATCTTTTTTGTGTGCTCTATGAAGCAGCGTGGCCAGCACTGCAATCGACTGCCTACACTTTCCCAACTACAAAATTAGGCACCTATTCACAGCTGGGTAACTCTGTGTGCCCTGGACGCGAACGACGACCCTAAGGTCAGAATATGAGTAAACGGGAGAAGCGTTGAAGCGTGAATAATAATTATAACTAGAGTAATTAAAATTTATTATTATATATATTATTTTTACTATTGCAATTGTTACTATTACTATTATTACATTATTATTATTATTATTATTATTAATAGTGTTACATTATTGTTATTATTATTATTATTATTATTATTATTATTATTATTATTATTATTATTATTATTATTATTATTACTGTTATAATAATAAAAAAATAATAATAATAACAATTATTATTATTACCTGGTGTTGTGGGTCACGACTAACCTTGGAGTCTCTACTTGCAGGACAAGATCCGTCTGCTTATGGAAGACATCGAGTACGAGAGGGAGCTCAGGCAGAGGGTGAGTACTTCGAGTGTTTGTTAGTACTCAGCCACCTGTCACTGTTGCTAGTACTCAACCACCTGTCACTGTTGTTAGTACTCAACCACCTGTCACTGTTGTTAGTACTCAACCACCTGTCACTGTTGTTAGTACTCAACCACCTGTCACTGTTGTTAGTACTCAGGGCAGGATAGGATAAGTTAGGGTGTTCAATCATCATGTGAGCAGATCTTGACGGCCTAATCTTCAGGCCAACGGTCGTTCTTTCAATAACACCCAGTGAAGGTATGTGTCGCTGTCCTCACCAGACAACTCTCACTCACCAGACAACTCGCTCACTCACCAGACAACTCTCTCACTCACCAGACAACTCGCTCACTCACCAGACAACTCGCTCACTCACCAGACAACTCGCTCACTCACCAGACAACTCGCTCCTCACAGACAACTCGCTCACTCACCAGACAACTCTCTCACTCACCAGACAACTCGCTCACTCACAGACAACTCCTCACTCACCAGACAACTCTCTCTCACTCACAGACAACTCTCTCGGACTCACTCACCAGACAACTCGCTCACTCACTCACCAGACAACTCTCTCACTCACCAGACAACTCGACAACTCGCTCACTCACCAGACAACTCTCTCAAGACAACTCTCACTCACCAGACAACTCGCTCACTCACCAGCACATTCCTACACCTCGTTGCAGCTCCATAAACGACCCCGTTGTTAGCCAAGAGTCTTAAGTATGTCTCATGTGCTGTTGTTGGTGCATATACCTGTGTCCATTGTGATGTCTTTACTAACACACACACACACACACACACACACACACACACACACACACACACACACACACACACACACACACACACACACACACACACACACACACACACACACACACACACACACACACACACACACACACACACACACACACACACACACACACACACACACACACACACACACACCATATATTTAGTATGATAATAGGGAACAAGACAACATAATATGATACAGGTATAGTGAACCTTACAAACAGTGTTAAGTTAATCTACCGAGTGAGTTTGATGTACCATAATGTGATGTGTTGTTGATGGTGTAAAGTAAAGTGGTGGTGGTGGTGGTGGGTGGTGACAGGTGGTGGTAGGTGGTGACAGGTGGTAGGTGGTGACAGGTGGTGACAGGTGGTGGTGGTAGGTGGTGACAGGTGGGTGGTGGTGGGTGGTGACAGGTGACAGGTGGTGGTGGTGGATGAGCAGGGTAGGTGGTGACAGGTGGGTGGTGAGGTGGTGACAGGTAGTGGTGGTAGGTGGTGACAGGTGGTGGTACAGGGTGTGGTGGTGACAGGTGGTGGTGATAGGTGGTGACAGGTGGTGGGTGGTAGGTGGTGACAGGTGGTGGTGGTAGGTGGTGACAGGTGGTGACAGGTGGTGTTGACAGGTAGTGTAAGGTGGTGGTGGCAGATGGTATAAGGTGGTGGCAGGTGGTGTAAGATGGTGTATGGAGGTGGTGACACAAAGTTAAAGCTGTGGACGTGATTGAGGACGGAGGAGCCATCTTGAGCTATGGGCGCACCCGGTGTCGCCAGCTGGCACCAAGCCTCACAGCTGGTAAGGACCAGTTAGCACTAGCCATTATAGGCCTCATAGCTGGTATGATACAGCTGGCACTGGCCTCTGAAGGAATCATAGCTGGCACTAACGTCAATAATAAACAGCTGGTACTGACACCAATAAGCCTTACAGCTGGTACTGACACCAATAAGCCTTACAGCTGGTACTGACACCAATAAGTCGTACAGTTGATAAGAAACAAATCAGAAAATTTAGAGAAATGTTTTGAAGTATTAATTTACGCTAAGAAAGACCACAAGTGTTACAGGGTGTGGCAGGATAAGGTGTGGTGATACAGGGTGTGGCAGGATAAGGTGTGGTGATATAGGGTGTGGCAGGATAAGGTGTGGTGTTACAGGGTGTGGCAGTATAAGGTGTGGTGATACAGGGTGTGGCAGGATAAAGTGTGGTGATACAGGGTGTGGAAGGATAAGGTGTGATGATACAGGGTGTGGCAGGATAAGATGTGGTGTTACAGGGTGTGGAAGGATAAGGTGTGATGATACAGGGTGTGGCAGGATAAGGTGTGGTGATACAGGGTGTGGCAGGATAAGGTGTGACGATACAGGGTGTGGCAGGATAAGGTGTGGTGATACAGGGTGTGGCAGGATAAGGTGTGGTGATACAGGGTGTGGCAGTATAAGGTGCGGCGATACAGGGTGTGGCAGTATAAGGTGTGACGATACAGGGTGTGGTAGGATAATTTACGGATATCAAAGTATAATTTCAGGATTAAGCTTTCAGTCGTTTAGTTTGATTTTACATACAAGTTATTATATTCTTCTTCGTCTCGACAGGTTGAACGAGAGAAGGCTGACCTCAGTGTTCAGGTGATTCAACTCTCTGAACGTATCGAAGAGGTAGAAGCTGGCGCCGATGGTCAGGTAAGAACTCAGTGTGTCTTTATTGAGGCAGATTACATGAATGAGGATTATTTTATTTATGAATTGTGTCTGAAGTTCGCTACAACAAATTATATTCACTGTTGACATACTTTCCTAATACTTTTCTTACTGCTGACCTACTTTCTTAACACCTTAACTCACTACTGACCTATTTTCTTAACACCTTGCTCACTACTGACCTACTTTCTTAACACCTTAACTCACTACTGACCTACTTTCTTAACACCTTAACTCACTACTGACCTACTTTCTTAACACCTTAACTCACTACTGACCTATTTTCTTAACACCTTACTTACTACTGACCTTCCTATATAGATTACTAGTTTTTTTAAAGGTAATTGTTACAGCACTCACCATATCTGTCCAACAGGATGCAGTATGTCTGCTATAATAATCACCAATCTGATTCCTTGCCAATCTTGTATGGAGTCCCCCAAGGTTCCATTCTCGGTCCAGTACTGTTTTTGTTGTACATAAACGACATAGTCCAAGCCAGCTCACTCATAAAATACAACTTATTTGCAGTTGATAGTAATCTCTATGCCAGCAACTCAGACCTTCATTCCTTGATGAGAACTATGAACACTGAATTAACTAAAGTCAGGAGTTGGGTAATACGTAATAAACTGACCTTAAACCTTGAGAAAACCCACTACACGATCTTTCACAGAAGGAAAAACTTACCCCCAGATTTGGACCCCCTGTACCTTGGTAGTACAGTCCTCAAACGCGAACAAAATACTAAATTCCTCGGAGTTATTGTTGATGAGAAACTTAACTGGAGAAACCACATACAAGCCATTCACAGTAAAGTCAATAAACAGTGTGGTATCATGTATCACACTCGACAGTCAGTCACTCACTCTCACAGCAATGAAAGAAATCTATCATGATCTTGTCTACCAACACCTGATACACTGTCACACACTATGGAGTGCCTCTGGCTCTTCAAAAACACAATCTCTGGTTACTGCATAAAAGAGAGTTGTATGGACAATGACCTACGTGAAAAAAACAGATCACACAAACTAGAAATTTGCTATATTGAAAATTTTAAAATTCGAAGATATTAACACCTACTGCTGTGCCCTCTTTGTTTACAAATCTATCAATCACTTGCTTGACAATAATTATTTCCGGTTCCGGAATAATAAGAGATACAACTTGAGGCACCCAGAGCTACTAAGACCGCCCCCTATGCGCTCCTCTCAGTTCCAGACCTCCATAAAATATCACGGTGTGAAGGTGTGGAACAACTTACCCCCACCCATTCGAGCAAAGACTACGCTCCCTTCCTTTAAATCAACTCTTAAAAAATATCTGCCTAAGTATTAATATTTCTTGTAACACCTACTATATTTACAGTACCTGTTTTTATTGTACCATCAAAACCGTTGCACTGCTCCCCCATTCTACTTATGTTTTTCAATTCCACTGTAATTTATGTAAAAAAAAAAAAAATAAAATAAAATATAAATTAATAAATATTGAAGTGATAACCATGGTAACATTATGAGATGTACTTATTACCACCATGCTATTGTACTATTCCAGATGATACTAAATGTTACATAATACTTCCTTGAGATAAATGTATAGTATATATCAGGTGCCTATAAGAGAGCTCAGGTTGTCAACTGGCTCAGCCATGTTAATATTGTTATTATTATCCACTCTGTATCTGTGTTTTTCTGGCTAAATAAACTGTTACAATTCAATTCAATTCAATCTGTATATAGTATTTTTGATGGGGGTTTCCACATCTAATGGATCCTTGATATAAAGAACTTTCATCTCTATATAGCTCGTTAGATGGAGGTTTCACATCTAATCTATTTCCTAGTTCATATCTTGTTATCAATGGTGAGTTGCCCTATACACTAGTGGTCTGCGTCTGGACGGAGGGAAGGAGTGAAAGCCTTCTCTCTCTCCCTTGACAACGTAATGACCATGTAACTCCTCCTGTGTTGACGTGAGAACAACAAGTTTTTATGAGACACAGATAACTTCTTCGGATATAAAAGTTGTATTGGATAAGCTGGGATTTATTTTTGTGCGAATAAACTGAAGTCAAACAAATATTTTGTATTGGAACATCAGAAATAAGCACAACTAAATTAAATTATTCCCTGTTGTGTTTCTTTAGTGTTTTTGCTATGGGATATTTGTAAGGGGAATCAACAACAAGACTATAGTTACCTCTCATTTGGAACCGGTGGCCTTCGTCTCCCTCAGTATACCTTGTCATAACGACTGAAACTGGAGAGAAAAGTCGAGAGAAAGAGATATAAACTTATCTAGCCCTCTCCCTCCCCCTCGCCTGTGGCATATGACCTAAGCTGTTGCGCCGCCAGGGATGTTATTACCACAATCAATCAGTCTACCCCCCCCCCCCTCCTCTCAGGCAGTTCAGTTGAATTAAAGAAATGTTGCCGACAGGTTGAGATCAACAAGAAGCGGGACGCGGAGCTGGCCAAGTTGCGTAAGCTGTTGGAGGATGTGCATCTGGAGAGCGAGCAGACCCATCACATGCTCAAGAAGAAACACCAGGAGGCCGTCGTGGACTTCCAGGACCAGATCGACATTCTTACAAAGTCCAAATACAAGTGAGTATTTGTGACTCATTCAATCCAAAACACGTCAGTCTTTATTCCTCATTATACCCAGAATGAAAAGGTCACCTGGAGCCTCGCAAAATTTAAACCAACAGAGTAACACATCTATCTCATCAGGTCCAGGGCCAAGATCCTGAATTGGGATACACTGGCCCTAAGATTTGACGAGGTTTCATTGGCCAATCTTAAGACCAAGTGAGAAGCTCTGCCTTTACCAGGTTTAGGTGACTAGCTGCCACCCCAATAGGTTCAAGACAACAGTAGGTGACTAGCTCTTACTTGAGGGCCAGGTGACTAGCTCCTACTTGAGGGCCAGGTAACTATCTCCTACTTGAGGGCCAGGTAACTATCTCCTACTTGAGGGCAGAGTAACTATCTCTCTTACTTGAGGGCCAGGTAACTATCTCCTACTTGAGGAACCTTCAACTATCTACGACTTGAGGGCCGGGTAACTATCTCCTACTTGAGGGAGCCAGCTAACTATCTCTCTCTCTCTGGAAAGCTTGAGGCCAGGTAACTATCCTCTACTTGAGGGCCAGGCCAACTCTCTCTTGCTTGAGGGCCAGGTAACTATCTCCTACTTGAAGACGGGTAACTATCTCTTACTTGAGGGGCCAGGTAACTATCTCCTACTTGAGGGGCCAGGTAACTATCTCCTACTTGAGGGCCAGGTAACTATCTCCTACTTGAGGGCTAGGTGGCTAGCTCCTGCCAGGTGGCTAGCTCCTACTTGAGGGCCAGGTAACTATCTCCTACTTGAGGGCCAGGTAACTCTCTCCTGCTTGAGGGCCAGATAACTAGCTCCTACTTGAAGGCCAGGTACTTCTGCTTAGGCCAGGTAACTATCTCCTACTTGAGGCTAGGTCTAGCTGCCAGGTGGCTAGCTCCACTTGAGGGCCAGATAACTAGCTCCTACTTGAAGGCCAGGTGACTAGTTCGTATATCAGTAGATTCAGAAGAGTAAAGTAATAATGTTTTGTAAACATTAAATAAGACTGTGAAAGTATATTGAAGCATCATGAATGTACTTATTATAATTATATGTATAACTAATAGTCAATAATACCCAGCCTCCAAATGAGCTTGATTGGTCTGGGGATGATAGTGATTAATGGTTGAAGGAGACAGGTAAAGGCAGGTAGAGTCAATAAGGTTTGTTGTTGTCTCACAGGGTGGACAAGGAGAAGGCTAAGTTCCAACAGGAATCCTACGAACTGACGGAACAGCTGGAGAAAGTGACGCTAGAGTCGGCCAGTTACCACAAGAGCATCAAGAGTCTCAACATCACCATCCAGGAAATGAACATTAGGATTGAGGAACTGAACCGCACCATCGTCGACATTACTTCCTCCAAGCAGCGCCTCAGTGTGGTGCGTGTGCGTGTGTGTGTGTGTGTGTGTGTGTGTGTGCGTGCGTGCGTGTGTGTGTGTGTGTGCGTGCGTGCGTGTGTGTGTGTGTGTGTGTGTGTGTAGCCAATGAACTCTACAATAGTTGGTGGTGGGAAGCAGAAGTAAGTAAGCAGTTAACACTCTCAGGGTTTGGTTGGTGTACACAAGAGAGATGTGCAGCAGGTGAGTTCTGTGTGTGGCTACTGATGGTTGAAGGCTGAGCAGTACGTGAGAGTGGGTAAATATCACGTCAAAGATGAGTAGTGGAGCAAGGTAGGTGGCGAGGAGGAGGGTACAGTACACCTCATGTATGGGTGAGAATGATGAGGACAGGCAGTAGTGTTGTTGTGAGTCACTGATGATTGATGTTCGGGCAACTACATATTTGTTGTTCTGATCTGGCAATAAACTTTATAATTTAAAACTGTGTAAGTCTTATGTTTGTCATACATAACATTTGTAGACATAAAACCCACGACTTGTGTATAACAACCACACCTTGTGTGTATAACACCCACACCTTGTGTGTATAACACCCACACCTTGTGTATAACATCCACATCTTGTGTGTAACACCCTCGCCTTGTGCATAACACTCACACATTGTGTGTAACACTCACACCTTGTGTGTAACACTCACACCTTGTGTGTAACACCCACACCTTGTGTTTAACTCCCACACCTTGTGTATAACTCCCACACCTTGTGTATAACTCCCACACCTTGTGTATAACATCCACATCTTGTGTGTAACACCCTCGCCTTGTGCATAACACTCACACATTGTGTGTAACACCCACACCTTGTGTGTAACACCCACACCTTGTGTTTAACTCCCACACCTTGTGTATAACTCCCACACCTTGTGTATAACTCCCACACCTTGTGTATAACTCCTACACCTTGTGTATAACACCCCCCTGTGTATAACACCCACACCTTGTGTATAAGACGGTGTGACAGTAACACCCACCATGCCAACACTACTGTGCTGTAACTTATTATAACAGCGTCTAACACGAACTTGACCTCTGCAGGAGAATGTGGAACTGACCAAGTCTGTGCAGGAGCTGAAGGTGAAGATTGAAGAAGTGAACTACTCCCTCAAGTCCAGCGGCAACTCCCTCGAGGAGTACAGGAGGAGGTTCGATGTTGAGGAAGCGGTGAGTTGTAGCGGAGTATTGTAGGAGATAAGGGGAGAGGAGGAGGAGGCCAATTAGGAGAGTGATGGAGACAGAGAAGGAATAAGAGAATAAAGTAGAAGAGGAAGAATGCAAGGGTTGGGAAAATGATGAGGGGAAAGAAAAACGAGTTAAGGGATAAGGAGGAAGAAGAATAGGAAGAAAAAATCACATAAAACAAGAACGTAAGATTACTGGGATTAGTTAGGAAGTGGAGTGAATATTAGTTATGCTACAATACAAAGACCCAGCACAGTCATGTATCCTATACTTGTCTGTCATTTTCGTGTGCTAATATGCATGGTTTTCACAGCGCCGCCGTAAACTGGAGAGCGAGATCCACTCCCTCAACAACGAGCTCAATGCCCTCAAGAGGTCCTACGAAGAGGAGTGTGAGCTGCGCATTGACATCGAACGCAAGTTGAGCAGTGAGTCAGCTCTTACCCTACAGTACAAGAGCAAATACGAAATGGAGTGTCGCATTCACCTGGAAGAAGTTGAAGAGATCAAGTAAGTGAAGGAGGCCTCCATCACCATAGGGAACTACTAGTTTAACTCCTTCACTACGGGGACGCCACTAACCCCTTCACTACGGAGACGCCACTAACCCCTTCACTACGGGGACTCCAATAACCCCTTCACTACGGGGACTCCACTAACCCCTTCACTACGGGGACGCCACTAACCCCTTCACTACGGGGACCCACTAACCCCTTCCGGGGACTCCACTAACCCACTTACGGGGACTCCACTAACCCCTTCACTACGGGGACTCCACTAACCCCTTCACTACGGGGGACTCCACTAACCCCTTCACTACGGGGACTCCACTAACCCCTTCACTACGGGGACTCCACTAACCCCTTCACTACGGGGACTCCACTAACCCCTTCACTACGGGGACTCCACTAACCCCTTCACTACGGGGACGCCACTAACCCCTTCAATACGGGGACGCCACTAACCCCTTCACTACGGGGACGCCACTAACCCCTTCAATACGGGGACTCCACTAACCCCTTCACTACGGGGACGCCACTAACCCCTTCAATACGGGGACAGGGACGCCACTTTTAATGTTCTATTTGACTAACACCAGACGATTTCATTCAGCTCAGTGGCGACCCCGTACACATGGAGTTAATATTACTAGTAAATACGAAGATATTTATTGTTTACATAAAATATTCGTAAACTGTTGATGACGATGACAAACAAAACCACGAAAAGAGTAGGTACAGTAAAGTAGCACCGAACACCTAACTATATATCGGGTAAATCAATGTAAACAACAATCAGTTAAGAGCGCCGGTGTCGTTTGAGAGCTATTTACTTGAGCTTACTCATGGCAATTATCTCTTATTTAACTAATAATGTCCTCGTAACAGGGGATGATGGTGACAGGTGTCTAGTTCCACTGTTTGTGCAGTTCTACACGCCACCGTGCGTTAAGTGCTGCGTGATTATTTTCAAGGAATTAACCAGTTACAAAGACGAGCTGTGGTAGTTCACGTCCAGTTATTGTGATAGACGTGAATCAATACTAGATATAATTTTCGAGAATTTGACGAGGTTTTCTTAGAAAATGCCATTATTTACGACCAAACCAAACTTAAGATACCCAGATTATTTCCTAAAAAAGTAATTACCATAGTTAGTTACTATTTGGGCCAACTAGTTACGTATCCCTTGAACACCTCTCTCGTGTCTCTGGGGCATTCGTACAATTTCCTGTTGAACCTTATTTTCCCAGCAACCATTTTGTACACCCCACGTAACATCCCCGTTTTACAGCCAGTTCAAAAAGTATAGTGACCCCAGACGTACAAAAGAATATGAAACATCAGACGAAGACTAACACACCCCAACCCAACTGATACATGAACGCCTCTGAGGTTATCGCTTGATTTCTATAACATCGGTCCCCGGGGTCTCGATACTTTTTGGATTGGCTATACACCCCACATAACAACCTTGACATTAACTTTTTATATCATAATAACTCCTTTGCTCATCCAACGCAATGAATTCATTCTACAGGTCATTGTTTGCACATTGTTACGACATAAGTGTTCTATTATTCATTGACACTAGTCCATTAATCACCGATGTGTTCTTTATAACGAAGGTTGACTCTCAGTGTACACCTTTACAACTCCTTTCACGCCCTCTGTGTCACGTATATCTGCCGTTAACACCTGCTGTGTATTACATATCTTCCGTTATCACCCACGGTGCCCCATACGCCTCCCGTTATCACCCACTGTGCCCCATACACTTCCCGTTATCACCCACTGTGCCCCATACACTTCCCGTTATCACCCACTGTGCCCCATACACTTCCCGTTATCACCCAATGTGCCCCATACACTTCCCGTTATCACCCACTGTGCCCCATACACTTCCCGTTATCACCCATTGTGGCCCATAAAACAGGCGCAGTGCTCTACAGTGTCTACACGTGACCGGTAACGCCGCCGTTGTTGTATTACAGGAAGAAGATGCACGTGAGGATCGTCGAGTTGGAGGAACACTGCAGCAGCCTCAGCCAGAAGGTCTCCGCCCTCGAGAAGCAGAAGAGCCGGCTCTCACAGGAGATTGAGATCATGATTCTCGACTTGGAGAAGGTAAGTGTAGTGGAGACCAGAATGGAGATTAAGGAGGGGTGAAACAAAGAAGTGGAGACCAGATAAAGGAGACTAGACTCCAAAAGAGTGGAGATCAGGGACAGAATATCAAAAAGGGAGGATGGAGACCTAAAACATACAGGCCAGGGAGAGGAAATCAAGGAGGAGAAACTGGAGACAGGAGAGGTCTACAGACTATATTGGAGACTGGAGGGGAAGAGAGGGAGGGGTGTGGAGACATAGGGAGGCTATGGAGAGGACTGGAGACCAGGGGAGGAAGGTTATGAGCGGATTGGAGACCAGGGTATGGAAGGGAGGAGTTATGGACCACCAGGGGATGATAGATAGGGGTTTGGGACCACTAGGGGATGATAGGTAAGGGTCTGGTACCACCAGGGGATGATGGGTAGGGGTGGGACCACTTGGGGATGATAGGTAGGAGTTTGGGACCACCAGGGGATGATAGGTAGGGGTTTGGGACCAGGGGATGATAGGTAGAGGTTTGGGACCAGGGGATGGTAGGGAGGGGTGGGACCACTAGGGGATGATAGGTAGGGGTGGGACCACTAGGGGATGATAGGTAGGGGTTTGGGATCAACAGATGTGATAGTGATTATGAAACAGGTAAATGTCAGGCAAGATAGATGTGTTACAAGATTCTAGACAAAAATATGTAAATGATAAAAAGTTTTTCAGTATTCGAATAATTATAAAACCTCATCACAATGTATAGTTTCCTGTTATACAGTTTGAAAAAAAATAAAACCGAGTAAAAAATTAGAGAAAATATGGAAAATACAGTTTCAATAATATTTCGTATGAGATAATGTCACATATATATAGAATATATTAGATATATAACTTATAATTCCTGTAATCGTTAAATGGTTTTGTATTCATAATTCTAAGATATAGTTGTAGAGAATTTATCAGGAGCTTCAATTGACGATGTCCTATGAATAGCGCGAATTTCTGAAAGTGAGGTCACCGAGTATATAATTCATTTGTTAATTATTAAATCTCTAAAGGAATTCGGTAATATACAAGTTTCATTTGGATTGTATGTTAATGGATACTTGACCTCTTACACACGAGCGTTTTTTTTTCTTGCGCGACAAGAACTGCTCGTGCGACAGAGTCCTTCGTTCACACTTAAGTAAGATTTTGTAAGAGCATCCACTGTAATGTAACACTTAAGAAAATTGTTGTGTGAATTGTGTTGTACTGAGTGTGTGTTTGTGTCACCAGGCTAATGCAAACCACCGTGAATGCAAGACCCGACTTGAGACTGTTGACCGTGAGTACAAGACACTGTTGGTGAAGTACGAGGAACTCAACATGCTGTACGAACAGACAAGCAAGGACCTCAAGGTGCGTGTGGCTGAGTACAACAAGGTGACCAACGAACTGGAGCACGTCAAGGATGTCTTCGAGAAGATCTCCATCGACTACAAGAAGATCAGCAGTAAGATAAACATTTTCTCTTAATTCAGTATTTGTAGTCTTATACAAGTTGACTCTCGAGTTATCGTGGTGACTTATACTGAACTTCAGGCCCACAGACAATGATGTAAAATTCTCATCAGTTTCACAGGTACAAAACCATAATCTACATATAAATTCTTTTCGACTCGTGTCACACCTTTATGAATCATCTTCCAAAATTTTTTTCTCTTCTCTACAATAGTTTTTTTTTCCTTCGTTAAGCAGACTTAGTGTTATATGCGAGTGTATACCAGTCCTCCTTGAACTATTAATAATTGCCCTTCGTGTCTATCGATCACGTATACCAGCCATGTAGACACTACTTGCTCTTTAAATTTTACATTGGAAAACATCTATCCACACTACTCACCCTCCCACCTGCCCCCAGTATAACTCTGTCTGAATGTTTGTAGCCTGTATAACATCTATTTCCAGTAATGATTATTAATTGCTTACTGTTTTACTTACAAAGGTTATTTCAGCAACTATTTCATATACTTTATAGTGAAACCTCAATATAACGGACTGCTCTCTCCATATATTCCGTTAGATGACGACTTCACATCTAATGGGCCCTCGATATAACGGAATTTACTCACCATATATCCCGTTAAATATAACTTTCACTGTATCTGTGTCATGATAACAAATTTGTCATTACACTGTATTCCTCCGCCAGCCGAGAATGGTGACCTCAAGGCTTCCGTGGGTGACCTGGGCCGCATCAAGCACGACCTCGAACTGGAGATCCGTCGCTTGGAGGCCGAGAGGAACGAACTGGCCAACGCCTTGCATGAATCTGACTCTGTAAGTACTTAATGTTGCACCAATTTATAATATGACTAAAGTACGACAAAATAAACCTTTTGGGGATCAATAAAGCATCAAATGACTAACGAAAAGGTTCCATTCCTAAAAAACAAAAAACAAACAGGTCCTTCATAAATCTCGTATAATAATGTCTTTGAAAACGTCATACGTCATGTACGAATGGGTTTAATTCAAGAAGGAACCATTTCGTAAATAGGTTCTTCGTATATCGAGGATGATCACATTTTCCAAAACTAGTACTATAAACCAAAAACAAGTTATAATGCGTCATGAACATTACTTTCCTATGGTCATCAAACACACTAATTAAAATTATTATTAAAAACGAATTACTACCTCCGTATAGACCTTCACCTGGTCCTTACCTCACCTGTCCATACTTCACCTGTCCATACTTCACCTGGTCCACACCTCACCTGGTCCATACCATATCTGATTCTAACCTCACCTGGGTCATGCTCCAGTACACTAATTGGTGACCCTTGCCCCCACAGGCTCGTAAGGAGGAAGAACATCGCTTCATCAAGATTAGCAACGAGTACCAGAGCTACAGGGTTGAGATTGAGAAGAGACTACACATCCGCGAAGAGGAGCTCGAGTCGGTCCGGTGAGTACTGCTCTTACTCTACCTGTTGTTACTTGTGACGAGATTACCTGGTACCTGTATTACCTGGTACCTGTATTACCTGGTACCTGTATTACCTGGTACCTGTATTACCTGGTACCTGTATTACCTGGTACCTGTATTACCTGGTACCTGTATTACCTGGTACCTGTATTACCTGGTGACTGTACTACGAGGTCCTTGTATTACCTGGTACCTGTATTACCTGGTACCTGTATTACCTGGTACCTGTATTACCTGGTACCTGTATTACCTGGTACCTGTATTACTTGGTACCTGTATTACCTGGTACCTGTATTACCTGGTATCTGTATTACCTGGTACCTGTATTACCTGGTACCTGTATTACCTGGTACCTGTATTACCTGGTACCTGTATTACTTGGTACCTGTATTACCTGGTACCTGTATTACCTGGTACCTGTATTACCTGGTACCTGTATTACTTGGTACCTGTATTACTTGGTACCTGTATTACCTGGTATCTGTATTACCTGGTACCTGTATTACCTGGTATCTGTATTACCTGGTACCTGTATTACCTGGTACCTGTATTACTTGGTACCTGTATTACCTGGTACCTGTATTACTTGGTACCTGTATTACTTGGTACCTGTATTACCTGGTACCTGTATTACCTGGTACCTGTATTACCTGGTACCTGTATTACCTGGTACCTGTATTACCTGGTACCTGTATTACTTGGTACCTGTATTACTTGGTACCTGTATTACCTGGTACCTGTATTACTTGGTACCTGTATTACTTGGTACCTGTATTACCTGGTACCTGCATTACCTGGTACCTGTATTACCTGGTACCTGCATTACCTGGTACCTGCATTACCTGGTACCTGTATTACCTGGTACCTGTATTACCTGGTACCTGTATTACCTGGTACCTGTATTACCTGGTACCTGTATTACCTGGTACCTGTATTACCAGGTACCTGTATTACCTGGTACCTGTATTACCTGGTACTTATTGAAATGAAAATGTGAAAGTTATACTAAACAAACCCATAAAATACAATAAAAATAATTTATATGAAAAATATATTAATCTAACATTAAAACAATTATATAAATATGAGTTGAACTTTTTGTGACCCGAGGAGGTGAGGTTGGGTTGGGTTGAGGTTGGGTTGGGTTATGTGAGGTTGGGTTATGTGAGGTTGGGTTATGTGAGGTTGGGTTATGTGAGGTTGGGTTGGGTGAGGTTGGGTTGGGTGAGATTGGGTTGGGTTGGGTTGGGTTATGAGATGGTTAGGTTAGGTTATAATAAGGCAGGATAGGTTAGGTTAGGTTATAATGCAAGGAGGGAGCTATTGGTGTGACAACTACTGGTCAGATTAAGACACAGTTAATTTATCTCCTTAAACAACTGTACTGCCGGTCTTCTGTTGTGGCCCGCCATAGTGTTTACTTAGCTAGTTTATATTACTTAATGGTTAGCCAAAGATGGAGAGGATTATGGCTGTGCACACACACACACTCACACACACACTCACACACACACACGTTAATGTTTATAATGTTACTGCCTCATCTTTAAACCTCAAACACTACACATACAAGTATAGAGTACAAGGTGTAGAGTACAGAGTACAAGATGTAGAGTATAGAGTACAAGATGTAGAGTATAGAGTACAAGATGTAGAGTATAGAGTACAAGATGTAGAGTATAGAGTACAAGATGTAGAGTATAGAGTACAAGATGTAGAGTATAGAGTACAAGATGTAGAGTATAGAGTACAAGATGTAGAGTATAGAGTACAAGGTGTAGAGTACAGAGTACAAGATGTAGAGTATAGAGTACAAGATGTAGAGTATAGAGTACAAGATGTAGAGTATAGAGTACAAGATGTAGAGTATAGAGTACAAGGTGCAGAGTACAGAGTACAAGATGTAGAGTATAGAGTACAAGATGTAGAGTATAGAGTACAAGATGTAGAGTATAGAGTACAAGATGTAGAGTATAGAGTACAAGATGTAGAGTATAGAGTACAAGATGTAGAGTATAGAGTACAAGATGTAGAGTATAGAGTACAAGGTGTAGAGTACAGAGTACAAGATGTAGAGTATAGAGTACAAGATGTAGAGTATAGAGTACAAGATGTAGAGTATAGAGTACAAGATGTAGAGTATAGAGTACAAGATGTAGAGTATAGAGTACAAGATGGAGAGTATAGAGTACAAGGTGCAGAGTACAGAGTACAAGATGTAGAGTATAGAGTACAAGATGTAGAGTATAGAGTACAAGATGTAGAGTATAGAGTACAAGGTGTAGAGTATAGAGTACAAGATGTAGAGTATAGAGTACAAGATGTAGAGTATAGAGTACAAGATGTAGAGTATAGAGTACAAGATGTAGAGTATAGAGTACAAGATGTAGAGTATAGAGTACAAGATGTAGAGTATAGAGTACAAGATGTAGAGTATAGAGTACAAGATGTAGAGTATAGAGTACAAGGTGTAGAGTACAGAGTACAAGGTGTAGAGTACAGAGTACAAGATGTAGAGTATAGAGTACAAGATGTAGAGTATTGAGTACAAGATGTAGAGTATAGAGTACAAGATGTAGAGTATAGAGTACAAGGTGTAGAGTACAGAGTACAAGATGTAGAGTATAGAGTACAAGATGTAGAGTATAGAGTACAAGATGTAGAGTATAGAGTACAAGATGTAGAGTATAGAGTACAAGATGGAGAGTATAGAGTACAAGGTGCAGAGTACAGAGTACAAGGTGCAGAGTACAGAGTACAAGATGTAGAGTATAGAGTACAAGATGTAGAGTATAGAGTACAAGATGTAGAGTATAGAGTACAAGATGTAGAGTATAAGGAGTACAAGATGGAGCATAGAGTACAAGATGGAGATAGAGCAAGACAGAGTATAGAGTACAAGATGCAGAGTATAGAGTACAAGATGGGAGAGAGAGAGAGTATAAGGTGTAGGAAAGGAGTACAAGATGTAGAGTACAAGATGTAGAGTATAGAGTACAAGATGTGAGTATAGAGTACATGTAGAGTATAGAGTACAAGATGTAGAGTATAGAGTACAAGAGAGAGTATAGAGTATATGTAGAGTATGAGTATGATGGAGGCAGAGCACAAGATGTAGAGTATAGAGTACAAGATGGAGTATAGAGTACAAGATGTAGAGTATAGAGTACAAGATGTAGAGTATAGAGTACAAGATGTAGAGTATAGAGTACAAGATGTAGAGTATAGAGTACAAGATGTAGAGTATAGAGTACAAGATGTAGAGTATAGAGTACAAAATGTAGAGTATAGAGTACAAGGTGCAGAGTACAGAGTACAAGATGTAGAGTATAGAGTACAAGATGCAGAGTATAGAGTACAAGATGTAGAGTATAGAGTACAAGATGTAGAGTATAGAGTACAAGATGTAAAGTAGAGAGTACAAGATGTAAAGTTGAGAGTACAAGATGTAAAGTAGAGAGTACAAGATGTAAAGTTGAGAGTACAAGATGTAGAGTAGAGAGTACAAGATGTAGAGTAGAGAGTACAAGATGTAGAGTAGAGAGTACAAGATGTAAAGTAGAGAGTACAAGATGTAAAGTTGAGAGTACAAGATGTAGAGTAGAGAGTACAAGATGTAGAGTAGAGAGTACAAGATGTAGAGTAGAGAGTACAAGATGTAAAGTTGAGAGTACAGATGTAAAGTTGAGAGCATGATGTAAAGTTGTGAGTACAAGATGTAGAGAGAGCAAGGAAGATGTAAAGTTAGAGAGTACAAGATGTAAAGCTGAGAGTACAAGATGTAAAGTTGAGAGTACAAGATGTAGAGTAGAGAGTACAAGATGTAGAGTAGAGAGTACAAGATGTAAAGTAGAGAGTACAAGATGTAAAGTTGAGAGTACAAGATGTAAAGTAGAGAGTACAAGATGTAGAGTAGAGAGTACAAGATGTAAAGTTGAGAGTACAAGATGTAAAGTAGAGAGTACAAGATGTAAAGTAGAGAGTACAAGATGTAAAGTAGAGAGTACAAGATGTAGAGTAGAGAGTACAAGATGTAAAGTTGAGAGTACAAGATGTAAAGTAGAGAGTACAAGATGTAAAGTAGAGAGTACAAGATGTAGAGTAGAGAGTACAAGATGTAAAGTTGAGAATACAAGATGTAAAGTAGAGAGTACAAGATGTAAAGTAGAGAGTACAAGATGTAAAGTTGAGAATACAAGATGTAAAGTAGAGAGTACAAGATGTAAAGTAGAGAGTACAAGATGTAAAGTAGAGAGTACAAGATGTAGAGTATAGAGTACAAGATGTAAAGTTGAGAATACAAGATGTAAAGTAGAGAGTACAAGATGTAAAGTAGAGAGTACAAGATGTAAAGTAGAGAGTACAAGATGTAAAGTAGAGAGTACAAGATGTAAAGTTGAGAGTACAAGATGTAGAGTAGAGAGTACAAGATGTAAAGTAGAGAGTACAAGATGTAAAGTAGAGAGTACAAGATGTAGAGTAGAGAGTACAAGATGTAGAGTAGAGAGTACAAGATGTAGAGTATAGAGTACAAGATGTAAAGTTGAGAGTACAAGATGTAGAGTAGAGAGTATAAGATGTAAAGTAGAGAGTACAAGATATAAAGTAGAGTAGAGAGTACAAGATGTAAAGTTGAGAGTACAAGATGTAGAGTAGAGAGTACAAGATGTAGAGTAGAGAGTACAAGATGTAGAGTATAGAGTACAAGATGTAAAGTAGAGAGTACAAGGTATAAAATAGAGAGTACAAGATGTAGATTAGAGAGTACAAGGTAGACAGTGGGGAATACAGTGTGTAGAGAGTACAAGGTAGACTGTAGAGAGTACAAGGCAGACTGTAGAGAGTACAAGATGTAGAGAGTACAGTGGGAGGATGGGTGTGTGAGGTAGCCAGCAGGACTCACGCCAACTATGTCTTGGACGTTTAGTCTATATCTGACCTGTTGCACATCATACCACAGAGCCGATACCTCTCACACTGTTTACCTCTCACACTGTTTACCTCTCACACTGTTTACCTCTCACACTGTTTACCTCTCACACTGTTTACCTCTCACACTGCAGGATATTATTTTATGTAGGAGAAGATTCAATTAACGCTGACCAGTAACCCGGAACACTGACTCACACTAACCATTGAAATTATCACGACAAATTATATAACTTATTTACATTGTTCTTCTATGACGGGAATTATTATTATTATTATTATTATTATTATTATCCATGAGAAATTAACTCACAGCAATTAAGAACAAACTGTATAAATGACTGTATAAGTGACATAACCTACACCACCCAACTGTATAAGTGACGTGACCTACACCACCCAACTGTATAAGTGACGTGACCTACACCACCCAACTGTATAAGTGACGTGACCTACACCACCCAACTGTATAAGTGACGTGACCTACACCACCCAACTGTATAAGTGACGTGACCTACACCACCCAACTGTGGCGGCGACGTGACCTACACCACCCAACTGTATAAAATGACGTGACTCCACACCATATAACTGTATAAATGACGTGACCCACACCACCCAACTGTATAAGGACGTGACCTACACCACCCAACTGTATAAATGACGTGACCCCACACCACCCAACTGTATAAGTGACGACTCACACCACCCAACTGTATAAATGACGTGACCTACACCAATTCAACTTCGTATAAATGACGACCCACCACCCAACCGGTATAAGTGACGTGACCTACACCAATTCAACCGGTATAAATGACGACCTACACCACCAACTGTATAAAATGACGTGACCTACACCACCCTAACTGTATAAGTGACGGACCTACATCACCCAACTGTATAAAATGTATGACCTACACCACCCAACTGTATAAGGACGTGACCTTACACCACCCAACCGTTTATGACGTGACCCACACCACCAACCGTATAAGTGACGACCCACATCACCCAACCGTATATGCGACGTGACCCACACCACCCAACTGTATATAAGCGGATGACCCATCACCCAACTGTATAAGTGACGTGACCTACACCCAACTGTATAAGTGACGTGACCTCCACACCACCAACTGTATAAGTGATGTGACCTACACCACCCAACTGTATAAGTGACGTGACCTACACCACCCAACTGTATAAGTGACGTGACCTACACCACCCAACTGTATAAGTGACGTGACCTACACCACCCAACTGTATAAGTGACGTGACCTACACCACATACCTCCAGGATTTTCACCAAACTCGTTTATCTTCGAAGTAAAACAGCTGACGTCACTCTCTTTTGTGTAATTCTATCCCTTGACTTTGTCTCCCACCTCTCACACACACCCACGAAGGGTCTCTGCATTAGTCTCTCACTACTGAATGGCGTTAATCAGTCAGGAGAGGTATTTCTAATTATTCACGATGACGTCATTACCAAGAATACCTCAGATTGGCCAAGTTATATGACGTCACTGACAAACTATATGATGGGTTGACCTGAATGACAAGTTGACAAGTTGCCAGTGGAGGACGTCTGGTCATATGTCAGTTCCTAGATCCAGGTATTTGATAATGGAGACGAAAAAACTATGAAGTAAAGCTAGTCTTCATAAACCAAACTTAACACACCACAACCAAACATTATTTATATTTTTTACAAGGTTGTAGAGAAGTTAACTGTGCTGTGTTAATGCTGTACGTCCTGCTGTCTGTGCTGTGTTAATGCTGTACGTCCTGCTGTCTGTACTGTGTTAATGCTGTACGACCTGCTGTCTGTGCTGTGTTAATGCTGTAGATTTGCTGTACGTCCTGCTGTCTGTGCTGTGTTAATGCTGTACGACTTGCTGTCTGTGCTGTGTTAATGCTGTATGCCCTGCTGTCTGTGCTGTGTTAATGCTGTATGTCCTGCTGTCTGTGCTATGTTAATGCTGTACGTCCTGCTGTCTGTGCTGTGTTAATGCTGTACGTCCTGCTGTCTGTGCTGTGTTAATGCTGTACGACTAGTTGTCTGTGCTGTGTGTGCTGTACGTCCTGCTGTTGTCCTGCTGTGTGTCTGCAATGTGCTCCCGTCTGTGCTGTGTTAATGCTGGCGTCCTGCTGTCTGTGCTGTGTTAATGCTGTACGTCCTGCTGTCTGTGCTGTGTTAATGCTGTACGTCCTGCTGTCTGTGCTGTGTTAATGCTGTACGTCCTGCTGTCTGTGCTGTGTTATGCTCGTCCTGTACTGTGTGTTTAATGCTGTACGTCCTGCTGTCTGTGCTGTGTTAATGCTGTACGTCCTGCTGTGTCTGTGCTGTGTTAATGCTGTACGTCCTAGTTGTCTGTGCTGTGTAATGCTGTACGTCCTGCTGTGTTACGTCCTGCTGTCTGTGCTGTGTTAATGCTGTACGTCCTGCTGTACGTCTGTTGTGTGTGCTGTACGTCCTGCTGTCTGTGCTATGTGCTGCGACCTGTGCTGTGTTAATGCTGTACGTCCTGCTGTCTGCTGCTGTGTTAATGCTGTTGCTGTCTGTGCTGTGTGCACGACCTGCTGTCTGTGCTGCTGTCTGCTGCTGCTGCTGTGTGTGCTGTACGTCCTGCTGTCTGTGCTGCGTTAATGCTGTACGTCCCTGCTGTCTGTGCTGTGTTAATGCTGTACGTCCTGCTGTCTGTGCTGTGTTAATGCTGTACGTCCTGCTGTCTGTGCTGTGTTAATGCTGTACGTCCTGCTGTCTGTGCTGTGTTAATGCTGTACGACCTGCTGTCTGCTGCTGTGTTAATGCTGTACGTCCTGCTGTCTGTGCTGTGTTAATGCTGTACGACCTGCTGTCTGCTGCTGTGTTAATAATTACACCAATAAGAATCAACCAAGGATAACATATTGGTGTCAGTATACTATTTCCTAACGTTCACAGTCATTCACGCCTTCGCTATAAGACTCCTTCGCTATGAGACTCCTTCGCTATGAGACTCCTTCGCTATGAGACTCCTTCGCTATGAGACTCCTTCGCTATAGGACTCCTTCACTACACTGTAAGACTCACTCGGCTGACTGATTCCTGACAAGCGAGTCTCAAGTATACCTTCCTTGTGTTATCTTGTAAAGTGTTTTGTTACGCGAAATGTATCAAGAGTTAAGCATCTAAACACTTATTATCTGATCTTCGTTGGTCAGTTGTAGGGAGAAACGAGGTGCAGACAATGGACAGCGATTACGAGAAGCAAGCAACAGTGTCGGTGTTATGGACAGGTAAAATGCTATTCCTTCTAACAAATTTGTCTTCCCGGTTTATATGCTTTCTTGGCTGCCATTGTAGCCCCGGGAACTGGGTCTCTCCCTTGGTGTCGCCTTTCACTTTGTGTATACAAGAAAAAAAAAGAAATTTTTTATTTCTCATTCAAAAATAAAAGAAGACCGCTAACGTCCTAGATCTTTGAAAGGCTTTAAAAAAAAACAAGAATATTATCCGTACACCCAAATGAATAAGACAGAAGTGGTAAGATAATATACGAAGATCTTAAACCTGGATATATCTTAGAGAAAAGTGAACTCTTACCAAAATAATTACAGAGTTTGGTGGTTAATGGACACAGCTGCGGACCACAACAAGGCGATATTCTCTGAAAACGACTGACTTTCTGAGACCGTCAGGAATGATACACCAACCGACCGTGGTATTTGGGTTGGTATGGACTCTCGCGATTATACCTACACACACACACACACACACACGCGTGCGCGGCACTCGCAACAATACTAAGTATACACCAGCAAGCTGTCATCGTATAATATTGCATTATATACTCGTATATGAAAGATAAATGAAATAGCTGGTGTACTATAGCGTGCGGTCTACAAAGATATCTTTAGTATAACCTAACCTAACAAAAATATCTTGTAGACCACACGCTGTATTAGCACCGAATAAGTTACAATAATAGTGAATAGAAGTAAATTACTGACTCACATTAGATACATTAAATAGATTATAAGAACCATTGTAATCATCTACTGAAGCCGAGGACAAAGTGAAACTTATGTGGGTAATCCACGAGGAAGTTGGCTCACCACTCCTCCAAGGAGCCTCACCGGACCGGGCTGGGTCTCTGTCTTCCTCGGGGTAAAAAAAATCCTTGATCACACCAGACACAGAGAGTAAACTACTCCAAATCTAACTTAGATCTTAAAAAAAAAACGTAAAAAACTCATTACTAATTTTCAGTATCACAGGTGTACCTCCAAAAACTATCTTTACGATTTTATGCCCTAAGAAACATATTTCATACACAGGGAAATTTTTGTTTCATTTAAGACGTCATTTACCTTCCAAATATAAACACACACACACTACCTCGGCTCAGGCAGCCCCGCGGGATAAGTTGTATTGCCTCCTGGTCATAAAATTAAATCCGTTTTAACCATAAACTCTCATTAACTTGTGTGGTTGAGGGAACAAATATTGGGTACAAGATGGCGAGTATTGGAATTATCGTAGTGAAGAATTGTTTATTATTCGGTTTAATATTAAAGTCACATACACACACTGTATATTTTCAGCCTTCCAGCTGCCATGCTCTTTCAATAAACCGTTAATTATTATTATTATTATTATTATTATTATTATTATTTTTACACACTGGTGACCTGGGTTACTAGCAAGGTACTCAGAGCCTACTGGGTGAGGCAGGTAAGGTCGTTAACCCGAGGGGTGTGTAATCCTCTGAAGCTTCCGGTGTTGTTTATAGTTGAGGATCGTTTCAGACTCAGCCATGTTTTGTTCTTTATTACATTAGATGAGCTTCTTGGTGTATATGTTCGTCTATCTTTCTTTACTTGGCGTGTGTGTGTGTGTGTGTGTGTGTGTGTGTGTGTGTGTGTGTAAGTGTGTGTGTGTGTGTGTGAGGCTAAACGTATGTATATCACATACAGTTATGCTATTCTTTAATGTTTTTTGATGACACGACCTTAAGCACTTGGCAGCCATACCACACATTGCAAGGCCTCAGGATAATCCACCAAGGCATAACTACTTGCCGGAACTAGCTGAGGATAACAACCATTGCCAAATTCCTCTTTATTTTGTACATTAGGCGTGAGTGAGTGTATTAGCTCCAGGCCGGCAAATACTAGCATGCTGAAGCTGCCACCACAGTCGATCGTTTTTTTTCTTTTAACATAAAATAACTGTAATGATCATTGCTTTCCACAAGACGTGACATAGAGCATCGTGATTCAAAACTCAAAGTTACATTTGTAGTGAAGAAGGTGATGAAGGTAGTGTGGCGAGCAGCGACGTGTGAGGCCCTCAGTGTGTCAGTCTATTATACGATACATTTATATACAGTCAATTATTATCTTGACATTAACTGTTTTGTTTACTAGTCGATTATTTTCTATCACTGGTAATTGTGGGGAAGAGCGTGGTGGTGGAGCGGGGGCGGTTCTCAAACACTTGGCACAAGATACTGTTGTCGAGGTGAGGGGGGAGGGGGGTGAGGTATGAACCACAGAGAACCAAGAAAGAATAACAGAGAGAGAGAGAGAGGGAGAGAGAGAGAAAATAGACATGACCCAGGTAAAAAGAGCGAGATATGAGGAAGACTTCAGGGATAGTTGGAGCAAGATTCGACTTTGTCAAGATTGGTTGAGAACAAAGGTCTTGTTCTGAAGGTAGAGCTGACGTCATGGGGAATCTCACAATACCAAACTTTTACCACAACCACTACCACAGTTGTCACAATACGTACACGATATATATGTATGTATGTATGTGGTTCCATGACATTTGCTCAAAAGACAAATACAATATTAATGGAAAAGAACACAAATGCTCACAACTTTTTTTTTTTTGCAAATCAATTTATAAAAAAAAAACAGTAGACAAACCTAACCTAACCTAACAGCAATACAGCACTGCATCCTGCTGGAGTAGTTATGATTTTAATATATTGTGACATTTTTATACACTATAATTTGCCAATAAAGATTATAAAACATATAGTAACAATTTTACCACATAATTTGTTTACTGCTTTTTGTAAATTGTGATTTGTCTTGTGAGCATATGTCGGCACACCGTATGTATGTATGTATGTATGTATGTATGTATGTATGTATGTATGTATGTATGTATGTATGTATGTATCGCTATAAATAAAAGAACCTATGATAACACAGAGAGAGGAGGGGGAAGGGCGTGTGTTCTGGTGTTAACTAGATAGCCATGGGGGGGTTGGTGGGGGGTCACCTTGGCAGGTTCACTAGTGTAAAGTTACAGCAGTAGCTACCTCGCATGGCTAGGGGGGTGGGAGGTGGTGTTTGGTGTGTGGAGAGCAGTGATGGTGGGTAGAAGAAGGGGGGAGGAGAGGAAGAGATTGGTGGGGAATTAGAAGAAGGAGGAAGGGGAGGAGGAAGAATTGGTGGGGGGTGTTAGAAGGAAGGGGGAGGGAGGAAGGGTGGTGGGGGTGAAAGGAAGGGGAAGGAGGAAGGGTGGTGGGGGTAGAAAGGAAGGGGGGAGGAGGAAGGGTGGTGCAGGGTAGAAGGAAGGGAGGAGGAAGGGGTGGTGAGGGGAGTAGAAGGAGGGAGGAAGAGGTGGTGGGGGAGTAGAAGGAAGGGAAAAGGAGGAAGGGTGGTGGGGTAGAGGAAGGAGGAGGAAGGGTGGTGGGGGTAGAAGGAAGGGGAGGAGGAAGAGATTGGTGAGGGAGTAGAAGAGGAGGAAGAAATTGGTGGGGGTAGAAGAGGGGGAGGAGGAAGAATTGGTGGGGGAGTGCAGAAAGGAAGGGGGGAGGAGGAAGGGTGGTGGGGGGAGCTGGAAGGGAGGGAGGAAGGGTGGTGGGGAGTGAGAGGAAGGGGGAGGAGGAAGAATTGGTGGGGGTAGAAGGAAGGGAAGGGTGGTGGGGGAGTAGAAGGAAGGGGAGGAGGAAGGTGGTGGGGGTAGAAGGAAGGGGGAGGAGGAAGGTGGTGGGGTAGAAGGAAGGGGAGGATGAGGGTAGTGGGGTAGAAGGGAAGGAGGAAGGGTGGTGGGGGGGAGTGAGAAGGAGGAGGAGGAAGGGGTGGTGGGGGGAGTAGAAGGAAGGGGAAGAGGAAGGGTGGTGGGGGGTAGAAGGAAGGGGGAGGAGGAAGGGTGGTGGGGGTAGAAGGAAGGGGGAGGAGGAAGGGTGGTGGGGGTAGAAGGAAGGGGGAGGAGGAAGGGTGGTGGGGTAGGAGGAAGGGGTAGGAGAAAGAGGTGTGGAGGACTGGGAGAGGAAGAAGGGTATATAGTACAAAAGTCTACACTTCTGCTCAACAAAACAATACTTTGCTATACAACGTCTATGAATATTAAAAAAAAAGTATGTTAAGTACCATACGACAGAGAGAGAGAGAGAGAGAGAGAGAGAGAGAGAGAGAGAGAGAGAGAGAAGCTGTAACCTGGATTCAAGAGTATATACTGTAATAACAACGTCATAAACCTTATTTAAGAACCTGATACAAAAACAAAATATAGTCCACAAAGGGTGACTGACCTCTCGTAGTGGCGGAAAATGAAGGATCAACTGTGTGGTAGCGAGTATGTGTGTTTAGGACAATATTTTACGTCCATGGTTAAGTGACTGTACACTTAGTATTTGTAAAGTAACTTGTATACTCGCTCCCAATGGCTATTCTATGTTTAAGTAATTGTGCAAGTTTATTTTTATTGTTCTTATGTGAGATTTGGGGAACGTATAGATGTAATACTCCATCTGTGACCTGATGTAATACTCCATCTGTGACCTGATGTAATACTCCATCTGTGACCTGATGTAATATTCCATCTGTGACCTGATGTAATACTCCATCTGTGACCTGATGTAATACTCCATCTGTGACCTGATGTAATACTCCATCTGTGACCTGATGTAATACTCCATCTGTGACCTGATGTAATATTCCATCTGTAACCCGATGTAATACTCCATCTGTGACCTGATGTAATACTCCATCTGTGACCTTATGTAATACTCCATCTGTGACCTGATGTAATACTCCATCTGTGACCTGATGTAATACTCCATCTGTGACCTTATGTAATACTCCATCTGTGACCTGATGTAAGTGTAGGGTCACGGAACTGATCAACTATACCACACCATAACATTTATCACACTATGTTACGGTGGCTACAGCATTGTGTGACGGTGACTACAGCATTATATTGTACACAACAAAACTATCAACACCATAACCAGATCATCGCCTTCACAAGGCTATAGCTGTTATTACCTTCTGACAGATTCGTTAGTAACCTCGTCTGGTCAAAATTATATTTAGCTTTACTATTCCTTGGTGGATCTAAAAAGTCCCCAATAAAAATAACACTTATAATAACAGCAATAATAATAATAATAGTAATAATAATAATAATAATAATAATAATAATAATAATAATAATAATAATAATAATAATAATAATAAATAATAATAATATACAAACTGCTACAATTCAGGGACATTTGGTGATCGTTGATGGTCGCGGTTTCATCAACAGCTCAATTATTTATTAGGTTCGTCGTCCGGCCGAGCTGAGTCTTGTAGCAGGTGCAGGAGAGCCTTGGGTGGGAAGAGGTGATGTAACTTGACCAGTGAAGTGGGGAAGGGGTTGGGGGAGGATATGCCGCATTATATCTTAATTCATTCCTCACCTTAAAAAATCACTCACTGCCGCCACACATGTAAAGCAGTGTCGCAGACCTACCTGAGAGCTTTAATTGGAAAGCATGAGATAATGAAATCAATACTTGAAGAAGCCACATTTTCGCTGAACACTGGGAGGGTGTTGGAGGCTCCCGGTTATTCCCACCCCACAATACGTGCGGGAGAGAAGATGGCTGTGATTGGTTGAGGGTAGCATTACTACCCCCACCGGGGTCTGGCGCCTGACATGCTTCAGGTGGGGAAGGCCTGATACCACCTCCACCCTGCCAAAGCTCCTCCACCCACTGCCAGTGTCCACGGTGCCTGGGATCATAAGCTAACAGGACACACCACTGTCCAGAGGGCGGCGGTGGGCGGTGCTGATAGCTAATAACTCGGGTCTCCACTTACCCCACCCGAGGCAGCCAACACTGCTGAGAATACAGGAAGGGAAGCTCACCCCGCGCGGGTCCTGATTGGATAAAAGTGTATCCCAAATTTTGCGACTAACCGAAAACAACGGAAGATGGAAGACAACGCGGTAGACAACGCGGAAGAGCCGCCCGCTATTGAGGTAACACCAGCAGAAGGTGGGGGTGTGTCTGATTCCTTACCAGAGAAACTATTCCAGTTGGAGCAGAAAGAACGCAAGGCAAGCAAGAGGCGACCGGGATCATTTTGGAAAAAACCTCCCACGTTTGTTTACGCCAACAATTTTGGTTTTGGAATACATAGTTACCAGCCTATGATAGATTACCTTGACGCAAAGGATGACGGACTGCCAGTGAACAAGGACGACATCCACCTGCCATTGATGGAGGAGAGATGTATGAGAAAATATGCTTCTGATAAGCCGTTCAAATGGTATCAAAATAATGATATAGATAAATACATCGACAAGGGAGAAAAGATCCGCACACAGATCAGACAAAACGATGCAGTAGGCGTGAGCAACGTATTGAGACGAACACACACCAATTGGTCTATGACAAGGAAGTGGGTTCAGCTAGTCAAGAAATCGTATGTGGTTGACTATCGTAAATTACACAAAAAGGCATCCGAGTTTGAGGACACAAACTACCGCTCGCCAACGCCCGTCAAGGTCGTGGACTACAGGGAACTCACGCCAAAACCGCGCTACCTCGACGATTTATCTTCCGAGTTTGCCAGTGTAGTGAGAACACTCGCCCAGAGCAGGACGGAGCACGAGCAGGTGATGGCCAGTCGTCAGGAGAAGATGAAGATGTTGGACAACAAATTCGAGGATACTATTGATCATATATATGAACAAATGAAGCGCATCAACAAACGTGCTGATACCTTCTCTTCCTCCCCCATGGACCCTAGGGAAATCGAACCCGCTGAACATGAATTGACTCTTCGAAATAGGATACGCCGTCAAGAGGAAATAAAAAATATGATGGAATGTGTAAATGATCTCACAGAAATGGACAGTGCCAGGAACACACTGCGCTCTAGCTTGCGCAGTCTCGACAATGAAGTGCTTGGGCTCAGTCACCGTGTAGACGGCATGAGGGAGCTGCAGCAGACGGCGGAGCACTTGTACAACCCTGATCGCGACGTTGAACTCGACATGTTGAAGGCACAAATTGCTGCTCGCAGGAGTCAGTCTCGTGCTCGCTCCATTGCTCGGGAGATCGAGGAAGATGAAATTGAAGAATTTAGAAGTTGCAGAAGGCCCAAACAAGCTATACTCTTTCCAAGTCGTGAAAGAGTGACCACAAGGCCCAGAGAGTCACTCATGCGCGAGGAAGTCATCTCCGACGTTCATGCTCGCGTCCTCAACAAGGCAGGAGAACTGGGTACTCGCACTAGTGAGCAACGAAGGATCAACAGCCGAGCTCGTTTTGTTAACGTGTTTAAGCCTCGTCCCGACACTGCCGACTGTGAGCTGTTAGTGCCTCCCTCCCGTACGGAATTGAACATCGACTTCATGGCTAAGTCTCTGGCAACCAGGGGTAATTGTCAACGTCGCTACGACATCGACACAGAGGTGGAGGCGCCCCGATCCAGCATCAACACCAACGCGCACAAGGATTACTGTGAATTAAGGGCCAGGAAGCCTATCGAACAGCATCCATCTCTCAGCAACCGAGTTAGATGTGCCATTATCCGTGCCCGCGCCAGAAACGCTCTCCTCGGGTACTAGATGTCCACGCCACCAACAGTGCCTACGTCAGGAACTCCTCCACGGCGTCCTGCTCCTCATTACAACCTGACAACACTTACTTTGCCCTTATTGAATCAAGAGAAGGAGAAAGACCCCCCTCAGATGTAATGTTGGTCTTACAGAGCAGCTCATAAAACTTCCAGGGTTTGTTCAACACACGTTTCTCCAAAGCTTAAACTAGATGCCCTCCGGATGAGTTTGATTTCCATTTTTTTTTTAACCCAATACGGAAGTCTGTGAACGATGATATGACCAAAGATGAAGTGAACTGAGAAATAATTGACAACAAGCAGTGATATGTAAAGAGGATTGTGTGAAGTGAAGACGACCATGTGATCTCCCTTTAAGGACACATCGTATAGTGTTGACAGAACGAACTCAAGTGCCCCCTCGCTCTCAGTGTAGCCACAACGAACTCCGTGTTATCTTCATACGAGTAATCGACGAAGTTTTCGAATTATTTAATCATACTTCTTACGACACTATTGTTTAAGAATATTATCCTTGTGGTCCAACAGCATTATCGTAGACATATAATGTTTGTGTGGACTGCCTTTTACTCTAAGTATCACCCCCCCATCTCCAAAAAAAACCAAACAACTATATACAATGCAGCATATCATATGTTTTAGCATTTGCTTGTGTATTCTTCTGTTTCACATTGATATCAAAATAATTATAATGATATATAAATAAATATTCATAAAAAACAGAATTCCGTGTATGACTCAGACAACCTGTGTGACGGTGTGTGTAAAGATAGCCTCAAGTGTCCGCCCCGCCCGGGCTAAAGGTGGGGCTACACTCACTCTCGCTTGGTCTATAGCTCAACCATTTATCTTCTCTCTGTTAAGTTATTTCCTCTTTAGTATTATATATCTCTCTGTCTCTATCACATTTTTCTTCTCACCACACATTCATTTATGAAATATAAATAATCAGAACATTATATACAATGCTAGTATACGAGACAAAAGATTATTATTAGTGAACTTATTGTGTTGTTGATGACTCCAGCTAATGCTGTGTATATATATGAAGTGGATTTATATCAATAATCTCTAATATTCTTTTCTGAGTAAGACAATATGTGGGTAAGTGCTATTCCGCAGAAGATGAACAAGGATGGTGAAGCCTGGGCTCAATCTACGCACTCAAACTCAAATTTCAAAAATGAAGAAACAAAAAAAGAAGACAAAGGAATTTCGATATTTTGAAAGTCTGCAAATTGTCAATCCTATGAATTCAAGGTATTTTGTACCGGGTAACACCGACCCAGCAATGATGCAATGTGACGTCAAGTAGAGAGGATGAATCACTCGGACAAACACAAATACACCCCCATAAAAATACCCATCAAACAAACAAATACACTAAGAAAAATCACAAAAACAAACGCAAATACACCCCGAAAAACTCAAACACAAATACACCCAAAATATCTCACACTACAAATAAATACAATGTTAATCACAATAGAAATATTTACTGAGCTACATCACATTTGCTTGTTAACCCAAACGCCAATACTCTATATGCCTCTATACGACACCACAGAGACTCTATATGACTACACAACACCCTTTATGCCTCTATACCTGTTCTTATGCAGTGGAGGACAGAAGTTGGTTCCCTGTAGTGAAAGTGAGTCACAGGTCTCTTACCCTTTACGACTCCCGCTTCACCTCACTGTACCCTTCACATCTTACCCTTTACTACTCCCACTTCACCTCACTGTACCCTTCACATCTTACCCTTTACTACTCCCACTTCATCTCACTGTACCCTTCACATCTTACCCTTTACTACTCCCACTTCACCTCACTGTACCCTTCACATCTTACCCTTTACTACTCCCACTTCACCTCACTGTACCCTTCACATCTTACCCTTTACTACTCCCACTTCACCTCACTGTACCCTTCACATCTTACCCTTTACTACTCCCACTTCACCTCACTGTACCCTTCACATTTTACCCTTTACTACTCCCGCTTCACCTCACTGTACCCTTCACACACAAGTGGACATCAACTCGGGGCCCAAACACTTCCTCTGTCAATCATATCCTTATTTGTACACAGTTTCTTATTTCCATCTAATTAATTGTCTCTACTTCTCAGAAAATGTTATTATAAAACACAGTCCCAAACATCTGACTGGAAACATCATAACCTAACCTAACCAAACCACCGATTATCTCAAGATCAAGGTAAAGAAGAAAAAAAAAGAGAAAACAAATTATAATATAAATATTTACCTATTACGTATCAAATTATATACTACTCGAAATACATTATAGAGAAAAGAACGATAAACAGGACCAACAAGAGGGCAGGTGAACAGAGATCTGCCCTGGACACACTTCTCCCGGATTGTACCTTGGGGCAGGTTTCTATAGGGTGAGGTTAACTGCCCTGTTGACTCTGGTAAACTATCGGGGTTTTCTAATATCCCAAAACACTGTTCTTAACTGGTCTATATTTTATGTAATTCATGGGCGACTTCATGTTAACATTCGTTCTAAATCAGGTTCAAGATATATATTGTGGTTATTGAGGGAGAGTTAGGTGGAGACTTGGAAGCGATTTTCTTTTCCCATCACAAATTAATTATGAGGCAGGCGAAGCTTACACTAACAATGTACTATAATTAACTCATTACACTAAAACAAACACAAAAACCCCGTAAACGTTTTTTTTTTAATGTTTGAGGACACCTTTAACCGCTACCCCAATGTGACGTTGCCTATTTTCCACCTACAACCCTACCCATCCCTACCTCCCTCCCTGCCTACCGAGTTCTTTTCGTCCACAACTGTAAATTACTGTCCACGAGGATGAACGGTTATAACCCAAAATCACCAAAACAAAGGTGAACGTCATATCCACATCATAAATATTAAACTGTTAACACTCCTCAAGGTCTACTCAGCAGATAGTCACGACATCTTTCTCTCTTTTCCTGATGTGTATTTATAACTCTTTGAAAATACGAAGAAGAGCTCTAAAAATATACGGCAAATATCCTTAAGAAATATACGAGAGATTAACTACAAGACTTGCTCACGGTACATTACGATTAGTAATACACTTATGAATAAATTACCTCGTTGAAGTACAGTGTTGTGTCGCTAGTTCACTTTGGAACACCTGGCACAATGTAAACAGTGAAGGAGAGTCAGGAAGGTCAGGGTTAACAATAAGTGGTGTAGTCGTGTGTGAAGGTTGACAAAGTGGCCAGACCAGTGATGGTGTTGTGTAAACCAAGAAGGTGAGACTTATTCGATCCAACCGGAGGGAGAGCCTGGACTACTAGCACCGTCACTAGCACAACCAGGCAATAGACAACCTCCCTAGACCAGCATCCGCCAGTAGGGTCGGCGGAATATGAAATAAGGCCCTCAACACACCCATATATGGGACAGGGTAGGATGTTTAGTGCCTGTACCAACAGACAATAATTAACCCATGATACAACCCTAACACACTATTAGCTTAGCTAGGCGGTCAGCCCTCCAGCCCTCCCTCTCTTACCTCCTCCTAAATTTCTTCAATTTCCGAACTATAACTTCCTTCCCCCACCTCTAATCTTCTTTCACCCCTCCTTTCTACCAAAAAAGACACCGCCACTAGCGCAACCAACGGGAGGGGGAGAAAGGGGTTGAGGGCGACCGCAACTAGCACCGGTACAAGAATAAACTACAACATTTTTATTATGTATCAAATATTCATAAGATGTACGCGATGTATTATCATGGTATCATAAACTATATAATTTACTCACTGTTAAGTTGTAGTGACAATGGAAGACAAAAGTAAAATGCTTAATATTATTTTATTAGAAGACGACAAGATGGCGTTTGGCCAGTGTGGGGGCGAGGAAGTGTCCGGTACAGTTCTATTTTGGATCTAGTGTGTGTGTGTGTGTGTGTGTGGTACAAGCCTGGCCAGAGACACCAGACTGGGCCACAGTGTACATGACTCCCTCTCACCTTCCTCCTTCTTATACCAAACCAAACCTGTTTCACCCACCCGTGGCACCTTCTCTTGGCACTTAACCGTGGTGTACAGGATACTCATTCAAGACATCCATAGTGGTGGTTCTTATACTGCGTTGTCACCTACCTAGGATACCCACCTCTGATTCTCACATGATTTACACACACACACACACACACACACACACACCTAACTTACTCATACTCAATATACAAGTAACAAAACCTAGCACTTGCCTGTAAAAACAAAAAAACAAACCTGTATACTTTCCTATAAGGGCTTCTCAGCTTCAGCATCATGTCAGAACAATTCTCAAACAATATCAAACCTTCCGCCCATCAGCTTCGTCTACAACACTCACCTAAACTCAGCATTCAAGACCTAATTTCTTCTGACCAAAACGTATTTCTTTCGTTAACCAATCCCCCCCCACCACCTATATACATCTGCCTTCAGTAGAATACAAATGTTCGGGTTACATATTACAGCCACGACACCATCTCTGTTATTTCTGAGACGTGGGAGGCCACGTTTTTGTGGTAGTGCCAGGGAGTACCAGTAAAGTGCCATTAAAGCGTTTGGCACAGTGCCATGAGGGAATATCCAACAGAAGCGACCTTGCCGCTTCACAAGCGACCAGCACCCGTCACTACAGCGTCGTGTGCAGATATAACACAAGTCAACCTCCATGTTTCCTCAGCCACACCTTACAAGCTAAACTAAACAACCGAGGCTCATCTGTCCGTTTACCACCGTCTCTAACTTCCACAAGGTCGCTAAATCATAATTTCTTTATTAGGGAAATGATGACAAAAAATAATGCTGTAAATGGAAGAACGTATCAACTGACCTACAGGGTGTTCAAAGAGTCCGTACACCCGTCATAATTAACAAATGCAGTATAGTTATTTACCTTGTTCTACTGACAGTAAATGTTGGAAGTGGATGTTATTCCCAATATTTACAGTAAGTATAACAAGGTATATAACAGTGTAGGTATAACAAGGTATATAACAGTGTAGGTATAACAAGGTATATAACAGTGTAGGTATAACAAGGTATATAACAGTGTAGGTATAACAGGTGCACAGGGACTTTCCGATCAGCCTGTATGAGCACAGTTCGTATTGTTAATAAACTAAATAAATAACAAAACTCACGGGAGTGTTGACCTGTGTGTGTAACATGATCAAGAAGACATACTAACGAATATATTTCTATTACTATACAGTATGTTTGTATGTATGTATGTATATATGTATGTATATATGTATGTAAGGGGGAGAAGGTGAAGTCTTGGCGCCAGGTTGAGGGGTGTGGCTTACACAAACATCAAACTCGTCTCTGTGATCGATATCTGTACTTACGTTAGACTGAAATATTCTTTGATGACCATGTGAGCTTTAGTGATTAATCTTTACGACAACCTTAACGTTATGGACGACAGTGACTTGATATGTTAATGATGCTATATTGGTGGTACGGGCGCTAGTGGCGTCATATACCAGTATTATGTTAATGGTATAGAGATAATGACGACATATCAGTGTTATGATAACAGTATGGGGGATAATAACGTCATATGTCAGTGTTATGTTAATGATGTGGGGATAATGACGTCAGATGCTTAAATAAGTACAGTAGTATTTGTCAACTATTTTTTAACTTGAACAGATTCGTGATCTTATGAATACTGGAACGTCGGGTAGTAGGTGCGAGTTGCCACAGCTCACCAGCTTTGGGAGGTGATGAGTATGTTGGAGTCATAGGCATCAGGAGGCTGCCACAAAGTCTACTACAATTTAACGTATGCGACGTGATCTTAAAATTAACTACGTTCATGTATTCTCTGTCATAGTTGTCGTCTCTTACGGCATTTGATGAAAATTGATTCTCATAAAATTGATACCTTTTAATACAGAGATTCATATAACAAGAAAACATGTTCGAAAAGGTCCACATATTTGATCTCGAGGTGACAATAATCACACGTTTAGACGAAAACTTGATTTTAAATTGGAAAAGAAACGATGTCAGAATTCTAACTACACAGCAGAACAAATGTCGATTTTACAGTACAGTACAGTAGTCGCTCGTTGGGTGGGCGGCGCCTGAAGAGCGACCATCCCACAAACAACAGCATCATATGAGAACTCATCGCTTACTGCGGATGTTCTAAGTGTGAAAACAACCACGTGTTCCATTAATTACGAAACTCCATCTCTTCCTTTGTTCCTATCTGGTATGATATATCTGGGCGTGAGTCAAGCGTTGTTTGCTTCCATTAGCGGATACTAATATATCAGTGATTGAGGTGTGGCCCCAACGACTATTTGTGTCCACCAAGATATGGCGAGGTAGTAGCCTGGCCGGCACGGCACGAGGGCAAGTGTGACAAGCACTCTCTAAACATAGCTTGTTCTTACCCTCCCATTACTACACATTGCTGAACAACCTGCTCTCCCTCCCTTTCTTTCTTATTAATGTTTACATTTATACTATTTTACCGATCTATGCTAGTTTCACACACACACACACACACACACACACACACACACACACATAATTCGTAACCCATTCCCCAAATATGTAACTGTATATTTTCAGCCTTCTGGCTGCCAAGACCTTTCAATAAACCGTTAATTATTATTATTATTATTATTACACACACACACACTCACACAGACCAGCCCAGACCATCAGCTGTAAACTATAATAATTTGTTTGTTCAATTCATGTTCCTTCTCCTATCAGTAATGAAAACTTTTGTCTAATGTATATTTTCAGCCTTCGGGCTGCAGCACTTTTTCAATAAACCGTTAATTATTATTATTATTATTATTATTATTATTATTATTATTATTATTATTATTAGGTGTAGGGATGTAGCGACTACATATTTTACCCATCACATACAAGTACACACACTGTAGCGACAATTCACAAGAATTAAAAATAATTTAAATAATCTGGAAATAGGTTTTGGCATCGTTTTAAAGGTGTTTCACAAGTGACTTTATCAACAATAAGGATCTTGGCAAGAGGACGTCCCGGTGTTGTCCACAGCCATTCATTTGTGACATAAATACCCTAACTTGTGTCACGTCTTTTTGGGGGGAGATTTTTCTTCTTTTCACCATTGGTCTTAGACGGTTGTTGAACACACTTTAAGAGAAAATAAGAGAAATGGAAATAAATGCAGAGAGTTTTGTTCTGATTTATTATAGTGAATGCCAACGGCTGCAGAGTCTTACAGTGCCAGCATATTTGGGAGTTGGCGTTAGTAAAGAATAATATATTAAGTTCTTGTTGGATCAGATGCAAGACAGATTAGGTTATGGGACGGAAACACGAGACATTGATGACGTGTGTCGCGTAAGTATTTTGGGAAAAGGATAAGATTTGCAGATTATATGTGATATTATATTTTGCTTTATCTATGTTCCACTGTTATTTCTTTTACTTTGATCACCAATGATTGTGTTAGGTTATATTCTCGTTGTCATTATCGTCTGGTCTCGTTTGTTTTAACTTAATTCACTTGGTTTAGGAAACTTCCAAAGACATTCCCCAGACCAACACTTACGAGGTCCCGACGCCCTATATTTGTATCATACACAGTAAGTTACTTTACTTTCCTTCTGATGTTGGATACTAACCGACCTCCTCTTCCACCCGCAGTAAGCAGATGGCGATAGAGGTAGACAACCTGAATGCCCGCGTTGTAGAGGCTGAGACTCGCCTCAAGTCCGAGGTGACCAAGATCAAGAAGAAGATGCAGGTGACTATTACCGAGCTTGAGATGACCCTCGACACAGCCAACAAGTCCAACATTGACCTCCAGAAGACGGTCAAGAGGCAGGGCATCTCCCTTCAGGTAAATTTTATAAGTGAGGCGTTTAGAATAGCAAGGGCTTATATCACCTGGTTTCCCAATTTCCCTTTTTCTGTCAGTCCATAGCTTCAACATTCCTCTGTCAACTTATGATGTCAGACAACGTGGATACACCTTCAGCAAGGTGTAATTCCCATAAGAAAACATGGTTAGGTTAGGTGGATAAAGAGATGGCGACAAAAGGAGATTTTGACAATGTATGTACATATAGCAATATGAGAGAGAGGGGCGAAGAAGGAAGTAACTAACACAAGCGGTTTCTTCCCTGGCAGGAACTACAAGCCCACTACGACGAGCTGCAGCGTCAACTTCAGCAGACCCTGGACCAGTACGGTGTGGCCCAGCGTCGCCTCCAGAGCCTTACAGCAGAGTACGAGGAGGCCCGCGCCAACCTCGACGGTGTAAGTTCTTATTATCTTTAGCTTCACTAACCACACCTGTTGTTAATTACAGTATTATTTTCATCACACCTGTCGTGAATCATTGTATACTTCACCACACCTGACATTAATCACAGTACTACTTTGAATACACCTGTCATTAACCACAGTATTACTTTGACTACACCTGTCATTAACCACAGTATTACTTTGACTACACCTGTCATTAACCACAGTATTACTTTGACTACACCTGTCATTAACCACAGTATTACTTTGACTACACCTGTCATTAACCAAAGTATTACTTTAACTACACCTGTCATTAACCACAGTATTACTTTGACTACACCTGTCATTAACCACAGTATTACTTTGACTACACCTGTCATTAACCACAGTATTACTTTGACTACACCTGTCATTAACCACAGTATTACTTTGACTACACCTGTCATTAACCACAGTCATTAACCACAGTTTACTTTCACTGTCATTAACCACAGTATTACTTTGACTACATGTCATTAACCACAGTATTACTTTGACTACACCTGTCATTAACCACAGTATTACTTTACTACACCTGTCATTAACCACAGTATTACTTTGACTACACCTGTCATTAACCACAGTATTACTTTGACTACACCTGTCATTAACCACAGTATTACTTTGACTACACCTGTCATTAACCACAGTATTACTTTCAGTACACCTGTCATTAACCACAGTATTACTTTGACTACACCTGTATTACATACACCTGTCATTAACCACAGTATTACTTTGTCATTAACCACAGTATTACTTGACTACACCTGTCATTAACCACAGTATTACTTTGACTACACCTGTCATTAACCACAGAAGTGTCATCTTTACTTGTACAGGACTACACCTATGTATTACTTTAACTACACCTGTCATTAACCACAGTATTACTTTGACTACACCTGTCATTAACCACAGTATTACTTTGACTACACCTGTCATTAACCAAAGTATTACTTTAACTACACCTGTCATTAACCACAGTGTTACTTTCACTACACCTGTCATTAACCACAGTATTACTTTCACTACACCTGTCATTAACCACAGTATTACTTTGACTACACCTGTCATTAACCACAGTATTACTTTGACTACACCTGTCATAAACCACAGTATTACTTTCAGTACACCTGTCATTAACCACAGTATTACTTTGACTACACCTGTCATTAACCACAGTATTACTTTCATCACACCTGTCGTCATAAATGAAGTGATCTTTATTGTACAGGTTATGCAAACATTACTCTCAATCTATATATAATATAGAAGCAGGAATACATAACTTAGTGCATCATAAACGCTCTTTGCACTCACCACACCAATTTAGTGAGTTCCAACAAGCGACACATGTACTCACACCGCTCGTCGGGACCATTTCAGTTTTTAGGCCGAGTACTATTTTCATAGCTTTTGAAATGACACTTTCTATGTTTACTGTAAGGCAGTCATCATAACTAGTTTCTATTAAGCTTTTTGTGATGTAGTGGCATCTCTTGACAATAATAGCAAAGGTTTGACTCATTACACAAATGATGCATCAGTCAATTTCTTCTTAATGATGCTAGTTCATAGAGCGGCAACACCCTGCAGGTCTCTGTTGTGTAGTTCACTGTAATGTTACTTCCTGCAGGCTATCCGAGGTCGCCGCTCTGTAGAGATGCAATACGAGGAAGCGTCCGCACGCCTCAAGGACTTGACCACCATCAACGTGAACATCAGCAACGCCAAGGCTAAGCTCGAGCAGGAACTGTGTGTCATCGCTGGGGACTACGATGAAGTCAGCAAGGAATTTAGGGTGAGTATAAACTGACTTAGTTTCATTATATATAATGTATATAACAAATAAATAGCATTGTTATGTTGCCAGAAACCTTAGAGTATGTTGGTTTATATTTGGTTGTGTCAGCAACTGTCTAAACGTGTGGTTGTGTCCACAGCTGAGCGAAGAGAGGCTGAGCAAGACCACCATTGAGCTGAAGCGAACCATCGAACTACTGCACGAGGAGTCTGAGCGTTACGTCAAGATCGAGTCCATCAAGAAGTCTCTCGAGGTCGAGGTCAAGAATCTCACCATCCGCATTGAGAACGTCGAGGCCAACTCCCTCGCCAGCACCAAGAGGATGGTGTCCAAGCTGGAGGGCAGGGTATGTTGTGCAGCCTTGAGGTCAGGGTATGTTGTGCAGCCTTGAGGTCAGGGTATGCTGTGTAGCCTTGACGAGATCAGGGTATGTTGTGCAGCCTTGAGGTCAGGGTATGTTGTGCAGCCTTGACGAGGTCAGGGTATGCTGTGTAGCCTTGACGAGATCAGGGTATGTTGTGTAGCCTTGACGCAGAGTATGTTATGTAGCGCTGACGCAGACAGAGTATGTTGTTTAGCGTTAACGCGGTCAGAGTATGTTGCGTAGCGTTGGCGCAGAGTATCTAGTGTAGCGTTGACGCAGTGTATGTTGTGTAGCGTTGATGCAGTCATTGTATGTTGTGTAGCGTTGATGCAGTCAGTGTATGTTATGTAGCGTTGACGCGGTCTGAGTATGTTATGTAGCGTTGATGCAGTCAGAGTATGTTGTGTAGCATTGACGCAGAGTATGTTGTGTAGCGTTGATGCAGTCATTGTATGTTGTGTAGCGTTGATGCAGTCAAAGTATGTTGCATAGCGTTGATGCAGTCAGAGTATGTTATGTAGCGTTGATGCATTCAAAGTATGTTGCATAGCGTTGATGCAGTCAGAGTATGTTGTGTAGCGTTGACGCAGTGTATGTGTTGTAGCGTTGACACAGTCAGAGTATGATGTGTAGCGTTGACGCAGAGTATGTTATGTAGCACACAGAGTATGTTATGTAGCGTTGAGAGAGTATGATGCGTTGACGCAGAGTATGTTATGTAGCGTTGACAGTCAGAGTATGTTGTGTAGCGTTGACGCAGAGTATGTTATGTAGCGTTGACACAGTCAGAGTATGTTGTGTAGCATTGACGCAGAGTATGTTATGTAGCGTTGACACAGTCAGAGTATGATGCGTTGACGCAGAGTATTTTATGTAGCGTTGAAACAGTCAGAGTATGTTGTGTAGCGTTGACGCAGTGTATGTTATGTAGCGTTGACACAGTCAGAGTATGCTGTATAGCGTTGACGCAGTGTATGTTGTGTAGTGCTGTTAGCACAAAACTCCCAGATAGTACTTGACTCACAGAAGCCCTCATATGACACTCTCCAACATACGACCTAAGCTGTTGCGTCGCCAGGGATGTAAGTACCATAATCAATTTCAGGGAAACTCTCACACGAAGTTATCATTCAGGGAAGCACACACAATCTCTGGTAACTCGCTCCAAAAAGTATCTTTACGATTTTGTGTGAGACAATGTGACAACGGAAGGAAGGATTCTGACAACCCTACAGAAATTCATCGACCACCCCAGTAAAGACAGAGTTTTTGAGCGACTCTACATTAACATAATCAATCAACACTAAATCATATCTTTGATCAGGTTCACGACTTGGAGCTGGCCCTGGATGAGGAGCAGCGCCGCCACGTGGAGACCATCAAGTGCCTGAGGAAGAAGGAGCGTAATGTGAAGGAGCTGGTTCTGCAGTGCGAAGAGGACCACAAGAACATTCAGATACTGCAGGAGACACTCGACAAGACTTACGAGAAGATCAATGTTTACAAGCGCCAGCTCAATGAACAGGTTTGTATCACAGTTTGGAAAAATAATACTGTTTACCTTTATTTAAAACTTTAACTTGTTAGCACACACTAAACATTCTCCTGAACGTCTGTACTGGACAATTCCCTCAAACATCCTTAATCGGAAGACCAACCCAACCCAATCAATACAGAACGCGTCTTTTTGGATTGGCTGTAACGTAACCTTCAAAACATGCTATTGCTGCATGTGTATTACAGCCTCTGAAATATCCTAATGCTGCAACTCTGTATCACAGTCTCTAAAACATCTTTCTCCAAGTGTCTATCAACCACAGACACAACTCCTTGTAGAGCTGTAGCACAACTACATACGCAACTCCTTGTAGAACTGTAACACAACCACAGACACAACTCCTTGTTGAGCTGTAACACAACCACAGACACAACTCCTTGTAGAGCTGTAACACAACCACAGACACAACTCCTTGTAGAGCTGTAACACAACCACAGACACAACTCCTTGTAGAGCTGTAACACAACCACAGACACAACTCCTTGTAGAACTGTAACACAACCACAGACACAACTCCTTGTAGAGCTGTAACACAACCACAGACACAACTCCTTGTAGAACTGTAACACAACCACAGACACAACTCCTTGTAGAGCTGTAACACAACCACAGACACAACTCCTTGTAGAGCTGTAGCACAACTACAGACGCAACTCCTTGTAGAGCTGTAGCACAACCACAGACACAACTCCTTGTAGAGCTGTAACACAACCACAGACACAACTCCTTGTAGAGCTGTAACACAACTACAGACACAACTCCTTGTGGAGCTGTAACACAACTACAGACACAACTCCTTGTAGAGCTGTAGCACAACCACAGACACAACTCCTTGTAGAGCTGTAACACAACCACAGACACAACTCCTTGTAGAGCTGTAGCACAACTACAGACGCAACTCCTTGTAGAGCTGTAGCACAACTACAGACACAACTCCTTGTAGAGCTGTAGCACAACTACAGACGCAACTCCTTGTAGAGCTGTAGCACAACCACAGACACAACTCCTTGTAGAGCTGTAGCACAACTACAGACACAACTCCTTGTAGAGCTGTAGCACAACCACAGACACAACTCCTTGTAGAGCTGTAGCACAACCACAGACGCAACTCCTTGTAGAGCACAACTACAGTCCTTGTAGAGCTGTACACACCACAGACACAACTCCTTGTAGAGCTGTAGCACAACTACAGACGCAACTCCTTGTAGAGCTGTAGCACACACCACAGACACAACTCCTTGTAGAGCTGTAGCACAACTACAGACACAACTCCTTGTAGAGCTGTAGCACAACCACAGACAGACACTCCTGTAGAGCTGTAGCTGTACACAACCACAGACGCAACTCCTTGTAGAGCTGTAGCACAACTACAGACGCAACTCCTTGTAGAGCTGTAGCACAACTACAGACACAACTCCTTGTAGAGCACAACCAACAGAGCAGCACAACAGACACAACTCCTTGTAGAGCTGTAACACAACCACAGACACAACTCCTTGTAGAGCTGTAACACAACCACAGACACAACTCCTTGTAGAGCTGTAGCACAACCACAGACACAACTCCTTGTAGAGCTGTAGCACAACCACAGACACAACTCCTTGTAGAGCTGTAACACAACCACAGACACAACCCCTTGTAGAGCTGTAGCACAACTCCTTGTAGAGCTGTAGCACAACTACAGACGCAACTCCTTGTAGAGCTGTAGCACAACTCCTTGTAGAGCTGTAGCACAACCACAGACACAACTCCTTGTAGAGCTGTAGCACAACCACAGACGCAACTCCTTGTAGAGCTGTAGCACAAACAAACACAATTCTCTATACAGGGATGTTTACATCTGCCGTTATAGGATGTTTACCTGTATTGTATTATCGCCGTTTTTCAGGAGTCCGTGTCATCGACCAACCTGACCCGCGTGCGCAGGTTCCAGCGAGAGTTGGAGGCTGCTGAGGAGCGCGCAGAGACAGCTGAGAGCAGCCTGAGCATGATCCGCGCTAAGCACCGCACCTTCGTCACCTGCCAAACCACGCAGTTGCCCAGTGGCGAGACCGTCATTGTCAAGGAGACTGTCTCCCAGCAGTAGAGGCCCCTTCCCCCCGCCTCACTCAGTCACCCGAAACACCCACTTCAATAATAACATATTATCTTGTCTATTTTCTTAAACGTGATAGACATATTCAATCTCTCTATTCATAGAGATTGTTATTCTAAGAATCTATATATGTTAAAATTAATACTAACTCGTAACAAATGTAAGACGAATCATTTTTAGAACATCCGCCCAATTATATTGTAACAGAAAAATGTTTGTAATTCTTCCTACTATCACAATGTGCTGATTAGATTGTAAAAAAAATGGACACAATAAACGATTTGTCATACGCCAGAGAGTGTGAGTACTATTGCTTAGGAAGCCTGTCCACTGCAGTAGGTCGGGTGCAGCGAAGGTGTGTCCTGCCTGACCACATGTTGTGTTTAGGGCGTTTATTCTGACTTATGATAGATCTCCTATATGACTTGGGCGTCTCGTCGGGGAGGTTCACGCCCATACTGACTGTTATATACCATGAAATTCTACATGGGAATCATTTAAAACAGTTGAGATTTTTATATGGTATGCAGAATTACTTGCTACATTAGAGTCAGGATAATAACAAATCGGTAGTTAAGGGAAAGGAACAAACGACAAACAACCACATAAAGTATTGTGTATCTTACCTTGCAAGTGAGACACTGCGAGGAGAACATTACTCTGGATCTAGTGTAGCAAACGGCAGGGATGCCTCGGACACTGAACTATGACCAAGGTCACACTCCCGCCTCTGGCCCACTGTCAGGAGGTTGGAGTGACTCACCCCCTAGTTTAACATGTGTGTAAAATGTAATTAGTTGTGAATATAAACAAGTTGATCTATATTCCATACTAAGAATTTCAAGAATTACTGGTGTTAGGTTTCGGGGTTAAGTTTATCAGTGTCGGATGAGTAGTGTGGCTGGGATATACACTGTCTTGCCCACAGTCCCTAACCACAACACCCGGCGGTATACCACAAGTTCAGACACTCCCTCGCTCACTCTCTACTGAATCTTACTGTCAGCTTACTGTGCAGTCAACTTCTAAAGTTCGATCGCCTCTCCTTCTGAACCACGAAACCCGAGATTCAGACTCATGAATCCGAAGCATTTATGGTCAAAATAATGTATCAGTATACTACTTCGGGATCCCGAACCTGAATCTCGGGTTGCGTGGTTCAGGAAGAGAGGTGAACGAACTTTAGTAGTTGACTATACAATAAAACGTGGTATCTTAGCCTACAGGAGAACGGACTAATATTGGGTACAGTGTATCGATGTGTTGTTAAAAGATTCAACTTGACGAGTAATGAAGTGAGGCTTTGGGCAGCTTGAACACACACACACACATTGTAAGGGTGACTGCTTCAACTTCTCATGCTCCTACTAACACCACTCGTGAGATAATTATTAACATACTTCAGTTATAGAACAAACAATATGTTTTCCTTTGTGTACGACTCTGCTGCACTATACTGCATTAGAGAGTCCAAGTTCTCACATGATAAAGCTAGCTAAACTTCTCTTATATCTCTTGTTTGGATTTAAAGGATTCTCACGCTATTTATGAGCGTTTGGTCCGAGACTCTGTGATGTGGAAAAAATATTCGTGTGTTATCGATGTATTACTCTTAAGTTGAATTCAAACATTGCCTGAAGATTCGTGCTCAGAATTTATAAATGAAATCAGATTATAAATTTCACCCTTCATACCTTTCTCTTCCTATGTTCTGACTGACGTCTCATCTTACCCTGTTTACATTGTTCACCCTCCGCTAGTCGATCTTTCAGCTGTAGGCCTACAGTACAACGCTAACAGTCACTAATATATCATGTATAAAGATGACATCGTGATACTTAAATATAAAATAATGGGAGGGTGACTTGCAATTTTAATATTTTTTATTCCTAAAAATCCCATATCTGGAAGACTACTATAAACTGTAGGTACCACTGTGTAGCTTGTAGTAGACGGAGATAACGTGTTTCAACGTGTCTGTATTCCCGACAGCTCTTAAGACTTTCTCTTGTAATGAACGTAACACTCTTCCTGGGGTACACAGAACATAAGTTGTGCATGTGGTGGTTCGTGGTATTGTTGTGTATTGTAACGCTATTGTTGATCCTGCGGGATCAACGCCATTATTAGAAAGTCAATAAAAGAGCTTGGTCTTCCTAATAGTTTTATTGCTCCATTAACATCAAAATGAAATCCCTACGTAATCCAGAACTGATCCGTAAGAGAATGTAACAATGTAATTTTTTCAGATACTCATAAAACCTAAAGCTTTGCAAAAGTTTGACTAAGAAAAACAATATAAAATCACATCACTGGAAATATCACTTTATTAAATGTAATTTAAAAACGTAAGAACAAAAATTGATAGTTTATGTACGTGCTCTTTAGAGGCAGACAGTTGGGCGTTAAATATATTAATGGTCTATTAAGTCTTTAGATAAATATTTTATTTTCTGTGGTAAGTTTTTGTTAGGAATTAGGAATCTTTGCTAGCAGTAACTTCTCCCAATGTTGGGTTAATATGATAAAAAGTAATTCAACGTTTTGTGTTTATGTCTACACGACTTATAATGCCTCCTGTTTGCTATTAAGGGTGACCTCAGTAAATCTTCGGGCAGGCGAGACAGAGGGGTGATGGGCAGCCAGGACAGCCATGCGTCGCCACCGGCCAGCCAGTTCCATCCTTCTCTTCTCTTCTTTAGCCAGAGAACTTGTTACATCTTCTTCACTCCAACCTTGTTGTCTCCCGGCGGCGAGTTCAGTCGGTGCTGACGATCTCATAGAGGCGACTTTCTTCACTAACGAGGCACCGAATGTAGGCGGAGCTTTCTCTTGTTCCTTTGCCCTTTGAAGGAGAATTTGTACTTTGGCTTCTTCCCATTTTGCCCTAAGCAATTCAGGGTTAGGAGTTATTCGGAAAGTGTGGTCCTTAGATCCTTTGCGACAGTATAGTACGTACATGATGATGCAGGCGGCGATGGAGAGAACCAGGGGCAGCACTCCCAGCACCACCTGTGCTGTTACAAACGTATAGTCAACGTCGGAAACAGCAAGGCGGCCGTCAGCACTGAGGTAACAGGTGAAGGTGGTGCCCACACGACCGTATTGCCTCCACCACGCCTCACACGACCTATAGCCACAACCCTCCACGTTAGTCTGGAGCTTTACTAACGCTGACTCGCGCGTCTTCAAGTCTCCAGGAACTAATTCATTCATCAGCAGCATCTCGTTAATAAAGTTCTCTCTGCTTGTTAGTTTGTCTTTAATTACTTCAGTTACAATAGACGTGTCAACAATAGAATCATTCACTGTTTGCTCACTAATCACAACCTCATTTGCTACCTCTGTAAATTTCTGAATTCGTTCATGATAATGTATGGAAGAAATAGTTTCTTCTGAGTTGTCAATAAAATTTCCTTCAAATGATTGGTTAAAGAAAATTTGCTGTTGAGTTGAGTTAAGAAGAAGTATAAGGACGTGCCAGCAGACGTAGATCTCATGGGCGGTGCAGCCTTGTCGACACGAGCTCCACGTGCAATTATTTTTTCCCTCGAGAAAGTTACTGTCAGCGACGATACAGAAGGCTGTGTGAAAGCGGGCGGCCAGCGTGGCTAGACCAGGACCCAGCAGCATGTATAGAGACATATAAAATAAGGGCAGACCAAAGGTTGCCAGTAAGACCAGCACAGCAGCCCGAAGGCGTAAGAACAGTGCTCGCAACCCGTTTATGAACCTGTGACAACATCGTTTAGGTGGCTTAGGTTTCTCCGGTGCCTTGGGGGGATTTTGAGAAGGCGGTTTCCTTCCCTGTAACGAGTCTATAACATCATACATTGTCAGTTACTACACAAAACTATACACTAGCACAGCACAATACTTCATCGCCGAAGTACTACGAAATGCGCACTTTCAATAAGTCTCAAGCATATACTGTATATGAGTAAGTCATTCCTCAATAGCAATACCAAATAATTCACCCAATAAGACAAAATGTTATTATATATACTTTTCATTCTGACACACAAAAAAAAAACAAATTTTGAGCATTTTGGTTCGAACGTTGAAATGTTGTTGCTATTTCCTTACGTCTTTCACAGGTAGTGTATGTATTATTTGTCAAGGTTAATTAACACATTTTAAGATCTCCGTGATTCATAACGAACAGGCAGCCAAGAACTACCAGTAAGTGTAGAAGTATAGAGCAGCGAGAGGCAGGTAGGTGTCGCCCGAGTGTCTTCCTCGCTACACCTCTCCTACTCTACTCACATTGACTGTTCGTTTGTACAGCTCAGTGATCTAACAAGTTCACGTCACGTATTCAGCCTCAGGTTTCCAAATCTTCTCTTTCACAAAGAAATTCTCTAAATACCTCAGGGTCTTGTAAGTTCACGATATAATCATGCCATGTACTGGTTTAGGCATAATTTTACATAATGCCTGTCAGCATATTCTAGTAGGGAGAACTACAAAACAAATATAATATTAAGTCTTTATGGCAGCACATAGGAGGACAGCCCCAGCATCCGACCCTGGAAGTTGGTCAGTCAATCACCAATATTGGGAATCTTGCCTTGGGTGTCCACACTCTGGTTCCTGCCATCCATCTGCTGCTGGCTCTCTCAACTCTCCCTACCACACATTATCCACCATATAAACTCTCTTAATACCACGAACTTAAGTACTACAGAGCTCTAAGTTACTTTAAGTACCATTAACAACTGAAAAATGGTGCGATGGCTAAGTAGATACGACACTTGCCTCCAAGGACCCTCAGTCCACACCATGCACACTATACTGCAACTACCATGCACATCATAACTACCATACACACCATAACTACCGTACGCTACACCCAGCCAACAAGTCCTGAATCACACCTCGGATTAAACGACCTTTGCAAGAATGAGTTACGATCATTTATCTCAAAGTCAACAACATGCTATCCAGCCAACCTACAACACCACAGGTAGAGTTATAGTGATGTTATGATAGGGTCTTGCAGGTGTAATGGGTGAATGTGGTGGTTGTGATAGGTGAGTGTGGTGGGTGAGAGTGGTGGGTGAAAATGGTGGATGAGTGTCGGTGAGTGTGGTGGGTGAGAGTGAAGAGTGTGGTGGATGAGTGTGGTGGATGAGTGTGGTGGGGGCATTAGTACAATATCTCGCCCATGACCCGAGTATTGATATTCGTGACTTGGCCAAGAAAATAATAAAATATGCAGCGTCGACTTATTGAATATTGGGTTTGTTATGTACCTTCACACACACGCATGCACACTGGTCTACCTTTTACCATTTCCATTTTTTTTGTCTCGTTTGTTGCACCCTTTTAGAACTACCGTTTTTGCGAGTTAAAGTTTGTTTTTTGTGATACTACTTCTGAAAATGTCAAACAGCTTCATCAGTCGTCCACAAGAATTAATAAGTAAAAAAACAAAAAACCTTATTAGCAATGTAGCGTGTGTTTACAAGTCTGTGTTATGATTGTCTAATATAGGAGTAATCATTTCCACGTTGTCATGAGGAACCTTAACTTGGGAACCCCGAAAGCTTTATATTTCTGTAGCAACATTCAAAGAATTAGACTCACTGGATCCAACACAGAAAGTGATACACCAATTGTGACTTTACCCCAAGAACAATGACGCTCCAACAGTAAGATGCTGGGACCTCCAACAGTAAGATGCTGGGACCTCCAACAGTAAGATGCTGGGACCTCCAACAGTAAGATGCTGGGACCTCCAACAGTAAGATGCTGAGACCTCAACAGTAAGATGCTGGGACCTCCAACAGTAAGATGCTGGGACCTCCAACAGTAAGATGCTGGGACCTAAGATGCTGGGACCTCCAACAGTAAGATGCTGGGACCTCCAACAGTAAGATGCTGGGACCTCCAACAGTAAGATGCTGGGACCTCCAACAGTAAGATGCTGGGACCTCCAACAGTAAGATGCTGGACCTCAACAGTAAGATGCTGGGACCTCCAACAGTAAGATGCTGGGACCTCCAACAGTAAGATGCTGGGACCTCCAACAGTAAGATGCTGGGACCTCCAGCAGTAAGATGCTGGGACCTCCAACAGTAAGATGCTGGGACCTCCAACAGTAGATGCTGGGACCTCCAACAGTAAGATGCTGGGCTGGGACCTCCAACAGTAAGATGCTGGGACCTCCAACAGTAAGTGCTGGGACCTCCAGCAGTAAGATGCTGGGACCTCCAACAGTAAGATGCTGGGACCTCCAACACCAACAGTAAGATGCTGGGACCTCCAACAGTAAGATGCTGGGACCTCCAACAGTAAGATGCTGGGACCTCCAACAGTAAGATGCTGGGACCTCCAACAGTAAGATGCTGGGACCTCCAACAGTAAGATGCTGGGACTCCAACAGTAAGATGCTGGGACCTCCAACAGTAAGATGCTGGGACCTCCAACAGTAAGATGCTGGGACCTCCAACAGTAAGATGCTGGGACCTCCAACAGTAAGATGCTGGGACCTCCAACAGTAAGATGCTGGGACCTCCAACAGTAAGATGCTGGGACCTCCAACAGTAAGATGCTGGGACCTCAACAGCAAGATGCTGGGACCTCAACAGTAAGATGCTGGGACCGCAACAGTAAGATGCTGGAACCTCCAACAGTAAGATGCTGGGACCGCAACAGTAAGATGCTGGGACCTCCAACAGTAAGATGCTGGGACCTCCAACAGTAAGATGCTGGGACCTCCAACAGTAAGATGCTGGGACCTCCAACAGTAAGATGCCGGTACGTCTAACAGTAGATGCTGGGACCTCAACAGTAAGATGCTGGGACCTCCAACAAGATCGGACCTCAACAGTAAGATGCTGGGACCCACAAACACACAACACCCACAAACACCCACAACCCAACAGTAGATGCTGGGACCTCCAACAGTAAGATGCCGGTACTCAACAGAGATCGGGACCTCCAACATAATGCTGGGACCTCCAACAGTAAGATGCTGGGACCTCCAACAGTAAGATGCTGGGACCTCAACAGTAGATGCTGGGACCTCCAACAGTAAGATGCTGGGACCTCCAACAGTAAGATGCTGGGACCTCCAACAGTAAGATGCTGGGACCTCAACAGTAAGATGCTGGGACCTCCAACAGTAAGATGCTGGGACCTCCAACAGTAAGATGCTGGGACCTCCAACAGTAAGATGCTGGGACCTCCAACAGTAAAATGCTGGGACCCCAACAGTAACCTCCAACAGTAAGATGCTGGGACCTCCAACAGTAAGATGCTGGGACCTCCAACAGTAAGATGCTGGGACCTCCAACAGTAAGATGCTGGGACCTCCAACAGTAAGATGCTGGGACCTCCAACAGTAAGATGCTGGGACCTCCAACAGTAGATGCTGGGACCTCCAACAGTAAGATGCTGGGACCTCCAACAGTAAGATGCTGGGACCTCCAACAGTAAGATGCTGGGACCTCCAACAGTAAGATGCTGGGACCTCCAACAGTAAGATGCTGGGACCTCCAACAGTAAGATGCTGGGACCTCCAACAGTAAGATGCTGGGACCTCCAACAGTAAGATGCTGAGACCTCAACAGTAAGATGCTGGGACCTCCAACAGTAAGATGCTGGGACCTCCAACAGTAAGATGCTGGGACCTCCAACAGTAAGATGCCTGGGACCTCAACAGTAAGATGCTGGGACCTCCAACAGTAAGATGCTGGGACCTCCAACAGTAAGATGCTGGGACCTCAACAGCAAGATGCTGGGACCTCAACAGTAAGATGCTGGGACCGCAACAGTAAGATGCTGGAACCTCCAACAGTAAGATGCTGGGACCGCAACAGTAAGATGCTGGGACCTCCAACAGTAAGATGCTGGGACCTCCAACAGTAAGATGCTGGGACCTCCAACAGTAAGATGCTGGGACCTCCAACAGTAAGATGCCGGTACGTCTAACAGGGAACAATTACGGTTTGCCGATTTACTTGCTCCGATTTTTCTTCCGTTTTTTATTTCGTCATAGAGTGTGATAGACCATTCTTGCTCTAGTGACACCAGTAAAGGGTATTTTCATAGTTTTTAAAACACTTAAGAAAAACGTGAAAATATATTATAATGAAATACCAAAAATTTTAATATGATTTTAATATTGGTAAAATTTTACAGGTTTAATCCGTGTTGGATTTAGGTACAGTAAGAAAGGTGTGTTAAGCCAATTGTATTGTACACATACAAACAATGTTATCACATCATTTATAGTTTTTCATAAGACTCGAGGTTGACCTTGTTACACTTGTTTAGTTACACAGTTAATAATTAATTGGCTGGGAGTGTCAGCTGTTACTGTCAGTCACGTGTTAACTGGGGCACCATTGTAAGACCTGATACATCATTCTACCAGTCGGGTGTTAACTGGATCACTATTGTAAAACTCTGTACACTATCACAACTAAAGCAACTAGATTAGTTACTATATATTTATAGAATCATAGAAGGTACTATTTTTTGTAACCTAATTAATATTTTGAATTTCTGCAAAGAATATTAATTTCTCGACATTGTTATATAGAAATCCTAGAGTTATTCAAAATCAAGAAAAAATCGAAAGGAATACCTCGCTGCTCTATGTACTGTGAGAGTGGCTTAACGGTCGAGGTTCTGGGATATAATCGACATCCATCCTTATATAACAAACTGGTGACACTTACGTCATTCATCCTTATATAACAAACTGGTGACACTTACGTCATTCATCCTTATATAACAAACTGGTGACACTTACGTCATTCATCCTTATATAACAAACTGGTGACATTTACGTTATCATATATAACAACTGGTGACACTTCGTCATTCCTTATATAACAAACTGGTGACACTTACGTCATTCATCCTTATGTAATTCATCATATATAACAAACTGGTGACATTTACGTCATTCATCCCAGGCAACAAACTGCGACACTTACGTCATTCATCCTTATATAACAAACTGGTGACACTTACGTCATTCATCCTTATATACCAAACTGGTGACACTACGTCATTCATCCTTATATAACAAACTGGTGACACTTACGTCATTCATCCTTATATAACAAACTGGTGACACTTACGTCATTCATCCTTATATAACAAACTGGTGACACTTACGTCATTCATCCCTAATATAACAAACTGGTGACATTTACACGTCACCACGATTGCCAGTGTTACAGCAGACGTCATCACCACTATCACTATCGTCACTATGGTTGTCGTGAGGGCGGGGGGATTAAAATTAGCTTAATTCCTAGTTAAAGTTTCCAGAATCTGTTTTTGTCAGTTCTGTGAGTTATTTGTCAAACCTGAAAGCCAATGTAAAATGATTTAACGTTGGAGTGTGTTGTATGGTGTTGGACTTTGCCGAGGTAGGATAACAAGAGTATGTCACTGACCACAAAATTACCTATCTATTCAAACTCTCTCGTACCTGAGTGAGAGCTACAGTATTTTAATTTCATACTTACTGAGACTAATTAATATTATGAAGGTGTATTGATCAGTGTTGGGAATTAAACTTTGAACACAAGCCCTTTGAGCATGTATCACTGGAAGTTTGGGTAAGTCCAGCGTATTGCCTCTCACTAAAGATGTCACAGCGAAGCGCGGGCTGTCATGCATGTATAAGAGGAGGAAGAGTAAAGGAACAAGAAAAATGAAGGGAGAAGAGGAGGAGGAGGAGAAAATGAAAGATGAAGAGGAAAATAAAAATAAAGAGGAGGAGAAGAAAAGGAAAGAAGAGATAAGGAAGGAAATTAAGGAATAGGGAATAAAGAATAATAAAGAAGGAAGAAATTAAAAGTCTAAGATATTTTGGAAATTTAAACAAAATATCAAAAGCAACAATCGTATACTGTAGATAATTTTCATAACTCTACAATTTAAGCTTTTGGAGTAAATTTGTGTAAATTTTCATTAGGAAACTGTGGATTGCTTTATGAAGGATAACTATGTACAGTAGTTTGACAAATTAATTGGCTTTACGACCAAACTTAGTGTACCAGATTATTATTGAAAATATTTCCTGTTAAAGTACAGTACTACCTATTCTATTCAACCAATATTATTCATTATGGTATACATTACTATACAATAATATTTTAAGACACTTAGACAACATCTATTCTCTCCACGCGACAGACATAATATTCCTTATAGGTTAAAGACTAGAATTTTTTGTACACTTCACAAACTGCAGAGCTCAACTGATCAAACCTTTGACTTGTTCTCGATTAAAATAAAGCGAGTTTACACAAAAGTCAGGTATCTAATTAATGAATCTTATATCATAAACATATTAGTATAAGACCTTTAATTAATAAAACCTGCATCACTATCAGTTAATAGTTATACTTACATCACTATTAGTTAGTAGTAATACTTACATCACTATCAGTTTATAGTAATACTTACATCACTATCAGTTAATAGTAATACTTCCATCACTATCAGTTAATAGTAATACTTGCATCACTATCAGTTAATAGTAATACTTGCATCACTATCAGTTAATAGTAATACTTGCATCACTATCAGTTAATAGTAATACTTGCATCACTATCAGTTAATAGTAATACTAGCATCACTATCAGTTAATAATAATACTTGCATCACTATCAGTTAATAGTAATACTTGCATCACTATCAGTTAATAGTAATACTTGCATCACTATCAGTTAATAGTAATACTTGCATCACTATCAGTTAATAAGTAATACTTCTCTACTACCGCTAATAGCAATACTTGCATCACTACTGAAGTTAATACACACGGCATCATCAGTTAACAGTAACACGGTACCACTATCAGTCTATAAGTAATACTCTGCATCACTCATCAGTTACAGAAAACATTCAGCATCACTATCAGTTAATAGTAATACTTGCATCACTATCAGTTAATAGTAATACTTGCATCACTATCAGTAAATAGTAATACTTGCATCACTATCAGTTAATAGTAATACTTGCATCACTATCAGTTAATAGTACATTTGCATCTCCATCTTATTAACCCTTTAGAGAACAGTATAGCCCTTAGGTATTTCATTTAGCCTAGACAACCATCTGGCCACTAAAGAGTTAAAGACAAGATGTGGGCCGTTCACTAGTTAACCTCCCCCTACGTCTTGCCGTGAACAAATTATGATGGAAAAAATTAAAAGAGAAAAATTATTCTTTCCTCAAAAATTTGGTCACCATTAGATCCAAATTACAGGGTCCAAATCTTTAAAAAGTGCCAGAGAATATGACCTGGTGAAGCAACTAGCGGAGACCTGTGGCGGACTAACAGACTAACCACACAATATCCTCCTTGAGCTTCAAGTGACACCTGAAAACGGGATGGAGAAAGAAGAGGACGAGCAAGGAGGAGGCAGATGACGACGGGGAGGAGGGGGGAAGAAGAAAGGGAGAAGGAGGAAGAAGAGGAAGAGGAGGAGGAAGAAGAGGAGGAGGAACAAATGGAGGAAGAGGAGGAGGAAGAATAGGAGGAGATGCACATTAAAATATAGTTCCTGCTCTGTGTGATTTCAGTAGTTCCTCACCAACCTGTCTTCCCACCTCATATGACTAACTATCTTCCCTCGCCCACTCCATACAACATCCTCAACCCCTCCATGTGTCTTTCAGGTCCCTAACCCACCCCTTCATGTGTCTTTCAGGCCCCTAACCCACCCCTTCATGTGTCTTTCAGGTCCCAAACCCACCCCTACATGTGTCTTTCAGGTCCCTAACCCACCCCTCCATGTGTCTTTCAGGTCCCTAACCCACCCTTGCTGATGTGCCTTTCAGGTCCCTAATCCACCCCTCCATGTGTCTTTCAGGTCCCAACCCACCCCCTCCATGTGCGTCTTTCAGGTCCCTAACCCACCCCTTCATGTGTCTTTCAGGTCCCTAATCCACCCCCCCCTCCATGTGTCTTTCAGGTCCCTAACCAACCCCACCATGTGTCTTTCAGGTCCCTAACCTGCACCCCCTCTCATGTGTGTGTCTTTCAGGTCCCTAACCAATCCCACCATGTGTCTTTTCAGGTCCCTAACCCACCCCTTCATGTGTCTTTCAGGTCCCTAATCCACCACCTCCATGTGTCTTTCAGGTCCCCAAACCACCCCTCCATGTGTCTTCTTCTTGTAGTCCCTAACCAACCCCAACAATTATGTGTCTTTCAGGTCCCTAACCCACCCCCTTCATGTGTCTTTTCAGGTCCCTAACCCACCCCCTTCATGTGTCTTTCAGGCCCCTAACTCCACCCCCTCCATGTGTCTTTTCAGGTCCTCAACTCCACCCCTCTGGCGTGTCTTTCAGGTCCCCTAACCAACCCCCACCATGTGTCTTTCAGGGGTCCCCAACTCCACCCCCTTCATAGGTTTTTCAGGCCCCTAACCCACCCCTCCATGTGTCTTTCAGGTCCCTAACCCACCCCTCCATGTGTCTTTCAGGCCCCTAACCCACCCCTCCATGTGTCTTTCAGGTCCCTAACCCACCCCTCCATGTGTCTTTCAGGTCCCTAACCCACCTACCAACCTCGTGACTCGTTCACATGAAGCTCTGGAGTTTCAAAGAAATAACTGGGATCATGTATCCAATTATACCTAATGCGATAATAAACGCAACCGAAACAATGTACAGTCACGGAAAAATGTCTTGTCAGTCCTCCTGCTCATCCATGAACACTGAGACTCAGGAACCTGTGAATGTAAGACCCAAAAATGTGTCACGTCTCAGATTCACAGGTTCATGACCGAGTCTCAGTGTTCGTGGATGTGACGGAGGACTTCTTCCGAGACTGTACATTACCCTTAAGCCTATACATACGATATATTTACAAGTAGATCTGGACGTGAGAGATAAACTTTACTCTCTATTATGTTAAACATTTATATTCAGTAGTGCGAGTCAGCCTAGCAGTTGAAGCTTCTAAACATAACACAACAACATTGACATTAATAATTAAGAAATGTTAACTTTTTTTTTTAGTCGTTGGTCCTGACTGACCAACATATGGTTAGGTTAGGTTAGGATGGGTTAAGTTCGGTTAGGTCAATACTCTTTAGTTTCCAAAATGAAATCTTATTAATTAAAACTTGTTATATTGTTCATTATCAAGTTGCCTCACATTGTTTTACTATGTGAAACAATATCAAGATAATCTGATCGTCCACATGACCACATTTTAGTGTAACGTGTGGTACAGCATCTCATAACATCGCTCATTTTCTGTAGAAGTTTAGTGATATGTTTTATAAAGGTACAAAAAGGCCTTAAACTGACGACTGTATACTCGTACAGTATGTAAATTACGTTTTAGAGGCCTAAAATAGTGTAGTGAATGAGTAACGTATTTCAGATGTAGATACTGTATTGTGAATTAACAGTGTACAGTACATTGACCTAAACTTATTAATACAGTAATATCTTAGCTGGAACTTTCCAATAGCCAGAACTGAAATTTGCTTGGAATTTTTTCCGGAAAATTTCTCCAAATTCCGGGTTTGGGAACGATTTTCCGAGGTTGAAAATCAGGTGCATTTTTTGGAATATTCCTAGAAAAAATCTGAAAACCCTCTCCAATTTTTTTCTCGGGTCTGGGAACAAATTCGGGGGGGCGGGGGGAATAATGTGTGATTCTGAAAATTTCTGAAAAAATTCAGGAAACTCTCCAAAATAAATTTCCCCTCGGGTATAGGAGCAAATTCTGAGGATGAAATAATGTGCAATTTCCGGAAAATTCCAAGAAACTTTACCCAGAATAATTCCAGGGATGGGTAATTTTTTATGGGTTTGAGAGAGTTGTCTCATTCCCGTTAGAGTTCTGCACCAATTGTTCCGGCTAACGGGGATATCACTTATAGTGTCTTTGTGTTCTCCCATGGTTCTCATTCCAAAAAGTATCTTCATGATTTAGTGCAACACAATGTGACACAGCGGATTTTGACAACTCTAATGAGACAACTTATACTGCTCTTCTGATAAAATAAATGGATCATCTGGAGAATCTTCACCCCAGCTTATTTCACCTTAAGATTAACCACCCTAATGCTAACCTAACCTAACCACATCCCCCAAATAGCATTAGGGTGGTTAATTTTCAGGTGAAATTAGCTGGGGTGGCGATTCTTCTGGTGATTCATATAATGTAAACTAACAAAATCTTACATAGAATGGATTTCACTTATCTGTTACTTGAAAAACTACATTAATATTAAACATGATACAGTAATAATAATAATAATAATAATAATAATAATAATAATAATAATAATAATAATAATAATAATAATAATAATAATAATAATAATAATAATAATAATATCTTTTCTTAGATACATTTAACAAGGTATACTTTTTTCACTCTCTTATAGAAGAAAACTTCCATGGAACAAACTTGATCTGTTTCTGCCCATGATCTGTACCAAGATTATGAACGATTGCTTCTCGAGTTTTAAAGATTGCTACCAAGATATTGTAATGACAAAAAAACTACTACAGGTACTACTATTACTGCTATTACTACAGGTACTACTATTACTGCTATTACTACAGGAACTGTACTACTACTACTACTACTACTACTGCAGGTATTACTATTATTATTACTACTACTATTAACATTACTATTGTAATACTGCTACTTCTTCTAATACAGTAATAACAAAAAAAGAATTTGATATTTTGCTTTCAATTTCTTGAAATTTACATCACAAAAAGAACATATCTTGCGTTTTAGTATTAATGGGTTGATTAAACCTGACGGAGCAATGGACTAATTTGCTAAACAGCGAAAACTTTAAAGTTGTTTCCCCAAAAATTGACAAAATATTATCAAGGTGAGTGTTTCTTAAATGAAAGTTTGTTATCTGGACAATACACATCTCTCCTCAAAATAGCTTAGATTAGCTTCGCTTAGCTTAGCTTAGGACATATTACTATAATTATTATGGATTCTATTCATTTATACAGTAATTTATATTATGATTATTTACATGATTGTTCCCATGCATACATAAGAAATACATACTGTATATACTGTACGTATATATTTCTAAGAAATCACTATTTGGCAATTTTTCCTGAAATGTTTGATATACTGTATATACAGTACACACTGTATAAGTTTATTTAAATTACTGTACAGTATTAATATTTAATGTGAACTGTGTGTGTGTGTGTGTGTGCAAAGAAGAATGTGATACAATTCAAGAATGGAAATCGCCATATAGAATATGTTCTCTTTCTCCTCCATAACATTCCTTTCACCAGAGAATGAGGTGAGCCTAGTGTTCACCACATATCGACGCCTTGGGGGAGTCTCTAGTATTATGTTAACTGGTAATTATATAGTTGTAGCCTGGCGCTGATCCAGTTGTAGCCTGGCACTGATCCAGTTGTACCCTGGCACTGCTCCAGTTGTACCCTGGCACTGATCCAGTTGTACCCTGGCACTGATCCAGTTGTACCCTGGCACTGCTCCAGTTGTTCCCTGGCACTGATCCAGTTGTAGACTGGCGCTGATCCAGTTGAAACCTGGCGCTGATCCAGTTGTAACCTGACACTGATCCAGTTTTAGCCTGGCACTAATCTAGCTATAGCGCGGCACTGATCCAGTTGTAGCCTGGCGCTAATCTAGTTATAGCCTGACACTAATCTAGTTGTAAGTTAGCAGTAATCTAGTTGAAGCCTGCCACTGATCCAGCTATAGGCTGGCCCTTATCTCCAAGATACAGGCTGAGCCTCTTAAGAAGGGCAATATGCTCAACAAGTCTTCATGCTAGCAAGGGGAAATTTTGGGGTTGTTCTTGGCGCAGGACAGCTTGTGTATCTTGGAACATTTTTTCCTGAAAATACAAAACATTAATTATTGGTCGTCAGTCCTTTGAATCTAATGGATGTAAAAATTACCTAAAATATGAAATTATTTTGTTTACTGCATTGTATTGGATTGTATAAGCAACTTCATATTCCCTTTACTTATATGTTAATTGAAGAAAACACATCAGTAGACCCTTATTAAGTGGGAGGTGCTATGGAATAGTAAAAATATATACGTATATATAATTGACTGAGGGAAGAGTCTTACCTGCTTCTTTGTATTTGTAATTTTTTCGACCAATTTTGAAAATTTTTGTTCCAGAAGCATCCTGAGAACAACATCCTGAAGGAGAGAGAAAAATGGGTCATAACATCATCTCTCAACTTGTGATAAAAGTTACCTGGCACTATATCTTGACGGTAATATGAGGATCTTTATCAACACAAACACAGGGTTCCAGAGGGAAGAATATGTTTGTTAAATAAAGTGAATTTGTCATTTATAAACTCTAGAATCATAAGTTATGTCAGTTCTCACGTTACTGACCTATAATTTGTTGTCAAATGATTTACCTATAAATATTAGGTGTATGTTAACATGTTTAGTTTATGATGTGTGAGTTAACTGATAAGATGACACTTAGAATTTAGAAGACAACAAGGGCACTCTTACCCTCACAGTGTCAGGCACTCTTACCCTCACAGTGTTAGGCACTGTTACCTTCTTAGCGTGAGAGAAGTTTTTTTGAGACAAGAAGTGAAGGAAGAGCCTGAGCATGGGGTGGTGGTCCTGGTGAGGCAGCTGCTTGCAACATGAAGTAATATTATTAGTGAGGGCTGGGCTGGGCTGGGCTGGGCTGGGCTGGGCCACCTCTCTGGGTGGCTTACACGCCCAACTTATTAATAAACACATCTGCTTGTTTTAAATCATGTTTGTTTGTTGGAAGGAAAATAAGAAATTATTTTCGGACTAGAAACTCTGATCATCCATTAGCAGAAAATTGGTCCGCTCGAACAATGGATGTTTCACGAGAGGTGAACGAAGGTATTTATTAACCAGGTATTCCGCTCACAAAAGTGTTTCGTCAAAATTCTGATGTTTTATTGCTATAGTAAACTCACCGAACTTCATCTTTGTATCTTTGTAAAATCCATAATAATTCCCAAGTTAGAAACTGCTGTGTTTATAAGGATTTCTTTTACTTGATGAGGTGAGACGTGAGAACATCGATCTATATAGTCATGAGAACTGGTATATAACAACACTCATTAGTGTTAATATCGTGTAGAGAAACTTTTAAGAGACCAACACAATGATAAGTGAACAATACAGAAAGACATAGGAGGTAGTGAGAATCACCTTGGGATGAGGATTGCAGCAGTTGCCACACAGACAGTTCAGCTTGCTGCCGCAACTTCGACCAGCTTCACTGATCACGTCTTGTATCTTCAACTGGGTCCTGTACCTACGGATACACTTCATACACTCAAAATCCTTTCCTTTGCTACTTTTATGATACAAATAAATGTGTGAATACATGTCTCATAAATTTCGGGCATGCTGCTAGTAATACTGAGACTCATATGTAAAGAATAATAGTAACATTAGCACTTCACACTCGCAACCTCTTAGAGGCCCCTAAGAAGTGACCAGTTAATTTCAACACTTATCTTTTTATAAAAAAATCCCAAAACATAAAGGTAAATACATATATTTAAAAAAAATCGTATCAGAATTACCTATATTCTTATGAATTTAATCTTCAACTGATATTTTTACAATAGTGACCCATATTGTTTCTTAACGCTCTTATATGTTTCGCCAAAATAAAAGTACAATCTGGTACTGTTCACTTCACCTTTCACAGAATGGGTTGGGTGCTGGGGGTGCCAAGTAGCCGTAAGAACTTTGAGGCACCGACTCGGCTGGAAACACAATGAAGACGTTATATTCATGTTGCTGGAGCAGTAATCCCTGGACAGGTTCTCCAACCGGCATTTCACGCCTATACATGGCGAGTTTCTCGGTTTCATATCTGCAACCAGAGTTAGGCATGAATTTAAGTCTTTATTTGTGACACTCACCCATATACACCTCACTTATGGAGCACTAACCCATATACACCTCACTTATGGAGCACTAACCTATATACACCTCACTTGTGGAGCACTAACCCATATACACCTCACTTATGGAGCACTAACCCATATACATCTTATACACCTCACTTATGGAGCACTAACCCATATACACCTCACTTATGGAGCACTAACCCATATACACCTCACTTATGGAGCACTAACCCATATACACCTCACTTATGGAGCACTAACCCATATACACCTCACTTGTGGAGCACTCACCCATAAACACCTCAGTTGTGGCACTCACCCATATACACCTCAGTTGTGGCACTCACCCGTGTATACCTCACATGTAGACACTCACCCATATACACCTCACTTGTGGGCCTCACCCATATACACCTCACTTGTGGAGCCACCCATATACACCCCACTTGTGGAGCACCCACCCATATACACCTCACTTGTGAGCACTCACCCTAAACACCTCCACTTGTGGAGCACTCACCATATACACCTCACTTGTGAGCACTCACCCATATACACACCTCAGTTGTGGGCACTCACCCATATACACCTCACTTGTAGACACTCACCCATATACACCCTCAGTTGTGGAGCACTCACCCATATACACCTCACTTGTGAGCACTCACCCATATACACCCCAGTTGTGAGCACTCACCCATATACACCTCACTTGTGAGCACCCACCCATATACACCCCAGTTGTGGAGCACTCACCCATACCCCAGTTGTGAGCCCACCCATATACACCTCACTTGTGAGCACTCACCATATACACCCACACTTGTGGAGCACTCACCCATATACACCTCACTTGTGGAGCACTCACCCATATACACCTCCAGTTGTGAGCACTCACCCATATACACCCCACTTGTGGAGCACCCACCCTACACCTCAGTTGTGAGCACTCACCCATATACACCCCAGTTGTGGAGCTCACCCATATACACCTGACTTGGAGCACTCACCCACATACACCTCACTTGTGGAGCTCACCCATATACACCTCACTTGTGAGCACCACCCATATACACCCCACTTGGTGACTCACCCATAAACACCTCAGTTGTGAGCACTCACCCATATACACCCCACTTGTGAGCACTCACCCATATACACCTCACTTGTGAGCACTCACCCATATACACCCCAGTTGTGGAGCACTCACCCATATACACCTCACTTGTGTAGCTCACCCATATACACCTCACTTGTGGAGCACCCACCCATATACACCTCACTTGTGGAGCACTCACCCATAAACACCTCAGTTGTGGAGCACTCACCCATATACACCTCAGTTGTGAGCACTCACCCATATACACCTCACTTGTGTAGCTCACATATACACCCCACTTGTGGAGCACCCACCATATACACCTCACTTGTGGAGCACTCACCCATAAACACCCTCAGTTGTGGAGCACTCACCCATATACACCCCACTTGTGGAGCACTCACCCACATACACCTCTCACTTGTGGAGCACTCACCCATATACACACCTCGTGGAGCACTCACCCATATACACCCCAGTTGTGGAGCACTCACCCATATACACCCCACTTGTGGAGCACTCACCCATATACACCCCACTTGTGGAGCACTCACCCATATACACCTCACTTGTGGACACTCCACCCATATACACCTCACTTGTGGAGCACTCACCCATATACACCCCAGTTGTGGAGCACTCCATATATACCTCACTTGTGGAGCACTCACCCAATACACCCCAGTTGTGGAGCACTCACCCATATACACCTCTTGTAGAGCACTCCACCCATATACACCTCACTTGTGAGCACTCACCCATATACACCTCACTTGTGGAGCACTCACCCATATACACCTCAGTTGTGGGCACTCACCCATATACACCCTCAGTTGTAGACACTACCCATATACACCCCACTTGTGGAGCACCCACCCATATACACCCCAGTTGTGGAGCACTCACCCATATACACCCCAGTTGTGGAGCTCACCCATATACACCTCACTTCAGGAGCACTCACCCATATACACCCCACTTGTGAGCACTCACCCATATACACCTCACTTGGAGCACTCACCCATATACACCTCCTTGTGAGCACTCACCCATATACACCTCAGTTGGAGCACTCACCCATATACACCTCACTTGTGGGAACACCCACCCATATACACCTCAGTTGTGGAGCACTCACCCATATACACCTCAGTTGTGGAGCTCACCCATATACACTCACTTGTGGAGCACTCACCCATATACACCTCACTTGTGGAGCTCACCCATATACACCCCACTTGTGAGCACCATACACCCTCACTTGTGAGCACCCACCCATAGACACCTCACTTGTGAGCTCACCCACATACACCCTCACTTGTGGAGCTCACCCATATACACCCCACTTGTTAGCACTCACCCATAAACACCTTACTTGGAGCACTCACCCATATATACACCTCACTTGTGGAGCTCACCCATATACACTAAGTTGTGAGCTCACCCATATACACCTCAGTTGTGGAGCTCACCCATATACACCTCACTTGTGGAGCACTCACCCATATACACCTCACTTGTGTAGCTCACCCATAAACACCTCAGTTGTGGAGCACTCACCCATATACACCTCAGTTGTGAGACTCACCCATATACACCTCAGTTGTGGAGCACTCACCCATAACTACACCTCACTTGTGAGCACCCACCCATATACACCTCACTTGTGGAGCACCCACCCATAGACACCTCACTTGTGGAGCTCACCCATATACACCTCACTTGTGATGCTCACCCATATACACCTCACTCTGTGGAGCACCCACCCATAGACACCTCACTTGTGGAGCACTCACCCATATACACACCTCACTTGGAGCACTCACCCATAAACACCTCAGTTGGAGCACTCCATATACACACCTCACTTGTGTAGCACTCACCATAAACACCTCACTTGTGGGCACTCACCCATATACACCTCACTTGTGGAGCTCACCATATACACACCTCACTTGTGAGCACCCACCCATAGACACCTCACTTGTAGAGCACTCACCCATATACATCTCACTTGTGAGCACTCAACCATAAACACCCCAGTTGTGAGCACTCACCCATATACACCTCAGTTGTGGGCTCACCCATAAACACCTCACTTGTGGAGCACTCACCCATGTACACCCCACTTGTGAGCTCACCCATATACCTCACTTGTGGAGCACTCACATACACACCTCAGTTGTGGAGCCCACCCATAAACACCTCACTTGTAGACACTCACCCATATACACCTCAGTTGTGGAGCTCACCCACTACCTCACTTGTGTAGCACTCACCCAATACACCCCCTTGTGAGCTCACCCATATACACCTCACTTGTGGGCTCACCCATATACACCTCAGTTGTGGAGCACCCACCCATATACACCCCACTCTTGGAGCACTCACCCATACACCTCACGTGGAGCACTCACCCATACACACCTCACGTGGAGCACCCATATACACCTCACCTGAGGAGCTCACCCATATACACCTCACTTGTGGAGCTCACCCATATACACACCTCACTTGTGGAGCTCACCCCACATACACCCCAGCTGTGGAGCTCACTCCATACACCCAGTTGTGAGCACCCACCCATATACACCTCACTTGTGAGCACTCACCCATATACACCTCACTTCTGGAGCACTCACCCATAAACCCCAGTTGTGGAGCACCCACCCATATACACCTCCAGTTGTGGAGCACCCACCATAGACACCTCACTTGTGAAGACACTCACCCATAAACCTACCTCAGTTGTGGAGCACCCACCCATATACACCTCAGTTGTGGAGCACCCACCCATACCTCACTTGTGGAGCACTCACCCATATACACCTCACTTGTAGACACTCACCCATATACACCTCACTTGTGGAGCTCACCCATATACACCTCAGTTGTGGAGCACTCACCCATATACACCTCACTTGTGGAGCACTCACCCATATACACCACCTCACTTGTGGAGACTCACCCATATACACCTCAGCTGTGGAGCACCACTCATAGACACCTCACTTGTGGAGCACTCACATATACACCTCACTTGTGGAGCACTCACCCCATATACACCTCAGGTGTGGAGCTCACCCATATACACCTCACTTGTGGAGCACCCACCCATATACACCTCACTTGTGAGCACCACATACACACCTCACTTGTGGAGCTCACCCATATACACCTCACTTGTGGGCTCACCCATATACACCTCACTTGTGGAGCACTCACCCATATACACCTCAGTTGGAGCACCCACCATACACCTCACTTGTGGAGCTCACCCATATACACCCCTCAGTTGTGGCACTCACCCATATACACCCTCACTTGTGGAGCACTCACCCATATACACCCCACTTGTGAGCACTCACCCATATACACCTCAGTTGTAGAGCACCCACCCATATACACCTCACTTGTGGAGCCCACCCTATACACCTCACTTGTGGAGCACTCACCCATATACACCTCAGTTGTGGAGCACCCACCCATATACACCTCAGTTGTGGAGCTCACCCATATACACCTCACTTGTGGAGCACTCACCCATATACACCTCACTTGTGGAGCACTCACCCATATACACCTCACTTGTGGAGCACTCACCCATATACACCTCACTTGTAGACACTCACCCATATA